>NW_005240677.1:0-245 GCF_000412655.1 Myotis brandtii
TTTCCCCAGGATATTATGGGAGCGCAGTGGATTTCTTCAAGCAATGCTCCAATTTTATTGCAATTATCTGTTGCCGTCCAGACAGGTTTGCTAACCAAGAATAAAAGTTTGTGCTCCAATATCTTTAATTCATGGAATTTGAGTCATTCTCTATACTTTAGTGGGGATAAAACTTCGGTTTTTTTTAAGGATAAATCACAAAATGGTATCTAAGTTTGATTAAATTAATTCTACATTTTTGTACT
>NW_005240678.1:0-245 GCF_000412655.1 Myotis brandtii
TGCGGGTCAGGTGGCCCAGAGCGTCTGTCCTGAGCCACACTTTTCAACAACAGGGCCCGTGTGACCCTTTGTCTCTCCCCACAGGAAGGCTAGCCGTGCGGTTCCAGTAGCGACAACAGTCACCGTGACTGTCTTCCAGCCGCCCTCATCGTCCCAGCGTCAGTTGGGTCCGTAAAGGGGAAAAGGCTGGGAGAATCGGGAATCCCAGTGGTATTTGCTTTCTCTGGTCCGTTTTACTCAAATAT
>NW_005240679.1:0-245 GCF_000412655.1 Myotis brandtii
GTTTTCCCTCTGGATGTCTAAGCAATGACATAATAGCCTCAGATTTGCCTCTTGACTCATTAAACCTAAAATAATTACTTGCCAGTGGATATAGAAAAAGTTTGCCCATTTCACATTACACTATAAACTCCACCAATGATAGACCAAATTTTATATACATTCTATTATCTATTCAGCATCTAGCCTCTGCCTGACATGTAGTAGACACTCATTCAATGCCTATTTAATGGAATGAATGAATGAAT
>NW_005240680.1:0-245 GCF_000412655.1 Myotis brandtii
CTCCTGGTTCCTAGGTCGACGCTCAACCACTGAGCAATGCCGGCCAGGCAACATTCAGTTTTTTATTAGTGCAAACAATTTACCTGCGGCTGTTTGAGGGCATGAACTGACCCCCTTTTTGCTGATAGTGTTGGTAGTACCTGACCCATCCGTAGCCAGTAGTGTATGTGACATTAATGCTAAACGCTGTGGTTCTCAGTGACTATGAGGCTGGCTTCCAGCACCCACGGTGGTTCTGACGTTAG
>NW_005240681.1:0-245 GCF_000412655.1 Myotis brandtii
TTTACAAACAAACGAACAAAAAAGTTTTTCCACTCAATAGTCCCTTGTCTCTAACTATATTCTCAGTTCATCTCTATCCTGGCATTGAAGATAAACTAGAGAAATAAAAAATAAAAAAGGTTTTCCATGGACATGATTAATAGTTATATGATAATGAGCTATGCAATCACAATATTTTATTAATTTTAACTTCTCACATCTAACCAAGTTATTTAAAGAGTCTACTCCATTCATATTTCTTACAC
>NW_005240682.1:0-245 GCF_000412655.1 Myotis brandtii
AGTAAAATTTAAAGAAATTTGGAGCTTGTGTAAGACAGTTAGGAAGGAAAGGGCCAATGGTGCCAAGCTGGAAAGTCGGTCCCCTTCTGCCCCCAGAGAACTTGCCTCTCCCTACTGCCTCGTCGGTCACAATCCTCAGGGTGCTGCTCTTAGCTAGCTGCCAATTCTCCTGCCTTAGGTACCATCAAAGATTTTCATGTATTTGCCTTTGGTGTTCACATACATGCAGTTTAAAGTCTTGAACT
>NW_005240683.1:0-245 GCF_000412655.1 Myotis brandtii
TCCCTGAAGTTGTGGAGGTGAGCGTGGCAGTGGTTGTCAGCTTTGCTTCCCTGGGTTCGGGATTCAGTTGTTTGCAGAAAAACCGTGTGCTGCTGCACATCCCAGCTGCAGGCGGGAGCACGAGGGAGCTCAGAGCACTGCTTCCGGGGCAGCAGGCCTGCCCCTCGGGCGCCGGGACCGCAGGGATGGGAGGGCAGAGCTGGGGAGCGGCCTGGGTGTGGAGCTGGCCAGCTGAGCACCAGCGT
>NW_005240684.1:0-245 GCF_000412655.1 Myotis brandtii
TTTACTAACTTCTATACCATGTGAGAAAAGGCCCACTCAGTTACATAATTCACATTTTTTACTGTATCATCTGGTTTACAGATGGTCTGTCTATGGCCTATACCAGAATGTATTCTATTTAAAGAAGTTAAAAACCAGAAGTAGACATTTATAATTAAGATCCTTGCCCCAAATTTAAGTTAGTACAGAAAAAGTATTTTGTGTGTTAAATAAGAATATGGGAGACTATAAAGATAAAAAGATTT
>NW_005240685.1:0-245 GCF_000412655.1 Myotis brandtii
TTCCAAGAAGGATTTAGAAATTGAAACAGAGTGACTTATTTTTATGTATTTTTAAATTGACTTTTTTTGGTGACATTGGTTCACAAAATCATACAGATTTCAAAAGGAAAACATAAAACAACATTATCTGCATACTGCATTGGGTACCCATCTCCCAAAACAAAGTTTCTCTCTGTCCCCATTTATCTCCCCTTTGTCCACTTCCAGCTACTTCCACCCCCTCTTTTCTTCTGACTACCACCACA
>NW_005240686.1:0-245 GCF_000412655.1 Myotis brandtii
ACCTGAGCGTGTTAGAAAATGCAGACTCTCAGCCTCCTCCGATGCCTAAGGAATCATAACCTGCTCGCTCCCCAGGTCTGCAGGCGATTCTTATGTTCATTAAGTTTGTGGAGCACCAACTCTAGAATTCAGGGGACAAGAAGTCGTACAGTGGAAAGCGAGGTGAGGGGTGTGTGCACGAGAGACTGGGAGGATGCGTTGCATCTGATGTGTGTCTGTAAATGTGAGAGTGTATTTGTCTCATT
>NW_005240687.1:0-245 GCF_000412655.1 Myotis brandtii
TGCTGTCATTGGCCCAGATTTGCCCTGGCCATACAGTCCCAGAAAGGCAGCTATGTTGAGCTGAACATTTCAAGTGCTCAGCTAACCAACCACAGTCTCAAGTTTAAAGAAGGATCATTTTCAAATATCCCAGTTCCAATGCAATATCTTTTCTCACTTATGCAAGTGTTTGAACACATTTAATGATCTGCAAGTTATACAGATACATAAAGATACACACACATATTATGTGCATTATATGTATT
>NW_005240688.1:0-245 GCF_000412655.1 Myotis brandtii
GTCAGCCTGCGGACCAAAGGGTCCTGAGTTCGATTCTGTTTTGGGTCAAGGGCACGTACCTTGGTTGCAGGTTCCTTCCTCCCCAGCCCCGGTGCAGGTGTTTCACTCACATGGACATTTCTCTGTCTTTCCCTCTCTCTTCCACGCTCCCTACAAATCAATGGATCCTCGGGGAGGATTAACCACAACCACCAAGAAAGAAATACAGATGGCCTTGGCCCGTGTGCTGTGGTTAGAGCAGAGGT
>NW_005240689.1:0-245 GCF_000412655.1 Myotis brandtii
ATGTCATTTTCCTATACATCTTCCTCAGTTCCCTCTCAGTTACAACTAGTTACTCCCTCCCTTAGCACACTTAATGACACCACTTAGTGTCACTTAGTTATTTACCCCCTGGACCCCTCCTGCCAGCCTAGACATTGTTTATTCAATTGGTCTAGAGTGGGCCCAAGCATCAGCTTTTTTTGCAAAGCTCCCAGGTGCAAATTGTGAGACCCACTAATCTAAATGTCTCCCTGCCTGAGTGTGAA
>NW_005240690.1:0-245 GCF_000412655.1 Myotis brandtii
CTTCCTGCCCCCGGAGCTGCCGGGCTGCTGGCACCCAGGGCCGAGGTGGAAACGCTCAGAGACGTGGACGCCTGCCAGCGCCTGTGTTTGGGGTGCGCTCTCCCCGCCACCCCCGCCTGACATCTGCAGGAGGCGGTGTACCATGCAGCCCTCCCCTGGCCGACGGCACGCACCATCCCCAGGAAATCAGCCTTAAATACTCTGATCGCTTCTCCAGGCGGAAGGGCCGCACGTTCCGGGACCCG
>NW_005240691.1:0-245 GCF_000412655.1 Myotis brandtii
ATAATTTTATCATTTCCTTACATTTTCTTCACATCTGGATCATTTTACCCAGGTACTAGGTATTATTATTATTGGAGATGGTGGTATTATTATTGTAATTACTAGTCCCATATTACTCTGAAATGATATAAATGAAAGTAAAAATACAATACCAAGTTACCTTTTTGCCTTCCTGCCTTCTTTGTCTTGTGGATTTTCAATTTTTATCTTAGTCTCTTAACTTACAAATCAACTCTGATTTAGAA
>NW_005240692.1:0-245 GCF_000412655.1 Myotis brandtii
CCCATTCAGGTGGGAAAGCTGAAAGGCAGAAACATGTCGCGGCTTTTCCATGGCCGCCTGGGGAGTAGCTGGCAGGCTGATATCGAGCGCTTCTGTGTGCGGGGACTTTAAACATGCCTGCCTCATAGCAACCCGGTAACGTTTCATTAGTCCCATTTTATAGATGGCACATTGAGGCTGGAAGGAGTTCTGTGACTGCCCAGATAGTATGCGGCAAAGCTGGGGTGTGAACCAAATCTGTCTGG
>NW_005240693.1:0-245 GCF_000412655.1 Myotis brandtii
CGTCTCGGCGTCTACCTGTTGCAGCGCTCGCCAACGCCACGACACTCCAGCTGCGGAGCCCCCCCAAATCCAACCACATCCAGGCCAGCGACTGCCGCTCCCCTGTAGCGGGAGCGCCCGAGGAGGCAGCAACGCTCTTGCACCCAGGTGACTGCACGGGCTTCCACCAGCAGCCTGAAGTTGGCTAGCGTCTCCCCCGTCCAATGACACCCCGGGCGCGGAGGGGCGGGGAGGGCCCGGCGGGG
>NW_005240694.1:0-245 GCF_000412655.1 Myotis brandtii
TCCCTGAGAGGGAGGCCTGGAAGTGGGCAGTGGGGCCAGGAGGCCTGGGGGCTTCTGATAGGGGTGTTTCTGGGGGAAGGAAAAACAAAATAAGCAAACAGAACATAGGTCGCATGATATGGTTGACCATGCAGAGAGCATTTACAGTTCGGATGGAGGATTTAGGGTGACATCAGGATAGAGATATAGTAAAAGAAGCAGATGTAAAAAAAAAAAATGAGTAATTTTTAACACCAGAGTAAGAA
>NW_005240695.1:0-245 GCF_000412655.1 Myotis brandtii
ACCCCAGAATCGAATGCAGGCTGTAACAAAGGAACCTCACCATGCTACAATGAACGGCATAACTGAAATAAAAAGGGCCGAAGGAAGAGCGGACTTAATACATTTAGGAAAACTGTTTTGACTGAAAACTGTAAAGCTAAAGACAAAAAGAACTGTGAATAAGCATTGCATGCTGATTGGTAAATGTTTTTCTTCCAGGAGTAAAATTGAACAATTCTGAAACCGCATGACATGTATCCTAAGGT
>NW_005240696.1:0-245 GCF_000412655.1 Myotis brandtii
CTTTTAACTCTTTACTATGTAATTTTGGTCATAACTTAAAGTGCCCTTTTAAAGTTACCAATTAACTTTGGATATTTGGCCTTGTCTGGAATTCACTCTCAGGTGTTAGCTTTTCTTTCTGGAGAGAGGAGTTCTATCCATGTCCTCGTTTATTATTTATAAAATGTTTGTAAATTCCCTGTGGAAAGCTATCTTAATGAGTATATATTAAATTTTTTAAAGTTAAGGTTCTTTTTTACCTAATG
>NW_005240697.1:0-245 GCF_000412655.1 Myotis brandtii
CTAAATGGGAAACAAATTTATAAATGTAGTTACCTGAACTGAGATCACAGCAAATTACACATAACTTAGAGATTCTTGATATTTTGAAAATTACTTCTTTTATGATTATGCAAATCAGGATTTGAATAACGGTTGCCTATATGAGCTTATGCCAATGAGATATTAACTGGATGCTAAAATTTTAAACTCTCTGCTTCCAAATTTCAGGGCCAAGGTTTCAGAGAAATGCAGCAAAATTTATGGGA
>NW_005240698.1:0-245 GCF_000412655.1 Myotis brandtii
GGGGGGGGGGGGGGAGGCAGGGTAGGAAAAGTCATGTACTTCTTTCCCTGCACTAGAAAGGAAAGCATTTCAATGACTTTTCCCACATGCTGGGGATTGGACTTTTTTAAAAAATACACTTCTGAATATTGTTATTTTAAAGAGTAGAAGCACTGATTGTCAGTTTAACAACAACAAACTTACAACATTCAGTTATCCAAATTTTGCCATTCAAATCAAAAGTCACCTTAGTTTTACAACTTCTT
>NW_005240699.1:0-245 GCF_000412655.1 Myotis brandtii
TTACTCATATCAGAGTTGTTCATGCTGTGAACAATTACATATAACCAAGTGTCTATTAGCAGAGAGTACATTGGATAAATTAATGCACAAGAGTCGAAAGAAATGCAATATCTGTATTCATAATACTTGCTTATATTTATATAGGTATATTTATTCTGACCTCATTTGGGTTTAAAAGTTAAAAATCTAATAATATAGGCAACAGAGGTAGTGTGATTTTGATCAGTATTTTCCAAAAATATTTA
>NW_005240700.1:0-245 GCF_000412655.1 Myotis brandtii
GTGGGCAATTTCCCAGTCAGTGTCGGTTGACTTCAGCAGAATGGAAAATGCTACCTCACAAAAAGTCAATGGGATTGAAGAAAAGTTTTCCTGGTAGCTTATTTATCTGCACAGAATACTCATGAGAGGGTACATCTTGTGTGCTGTGCTCAGCTTGGCCAGGGGTGAACCTGAGTGGGGGCGGGGGTGGTGGTGGTGAAGGATTAAAGCAGACAAGAGAATAAAGCTGGGGCTAGGTGGGATGC
>NW_005240701.1:0-245 GCF_000412655.1 Myotis brandtii
TGAGGGGTAATCTGAAGAGAAGTGATTATGCCCTCATTGGCAAAGCAGCTTATTGCCAACCAATTCTTGTTGCCGGGTGAATAAAAGTAAATGCTAATTCTACCCACTCAGAGCCACCCATGAGATCCAACGGGCATCAGAGATAGGGGGTGGGTACAGGGTCTGGTCTCTGGAGGTCACCGTGAAGGTAGGTGCAGCTCTCAGACATGCAGGCTACCCTGCCCTTGCCCAAAGCTGTCCCACTT
>NW_005240702.1:0-245 GCF_000412655.1 Myotis brandtii
TCATGCAACTGGCCCTGTGCTGGGTTATGGGGACACCAAGGCAAGTTAGACCCACCTGTGAGCAATAGGAGATCAGTCAGAGGGAAGGAGACCCATAATCAGGCAAATTACAGTAGTGTGTTTTGAGTCTGGACAATAGTAGCCATACTGTGCTTGAGCAGGACCAAGGGTAGGTAATGACTCTTCCCAGTGGAGTCAAGAAAGGTGACATTGATCTGGGTCTTGCCTCACCACAGTGTCTATAC
>NW_005240703.1:0-245 GCF_000412655.1 Myotis brandtii
TAATCTCCTAAACAAAGGAGTTCGCTCTCTTGCTCTTTTGACTCCTGGCTTTGGGGGCTCTCATGCTCCTGCTCTCCTGTATTCGCCCGCATGGCCCACAGCCACTGGACCCACACACCATGGGCTAATGGACTGTAACTAGCCTGACGCTGCCCGGGACCCAGCTCCGCTAGGAGAGGAAACTCTGGATGCTGGCCTTGCTTCCAGCTCTGCTGAGTCCCCAGCTGCACTGGATGAAGGGAAAG
>NW_005240704.1:0-245 GCF_000412655.1 Myotis brandtii
AGAGCTGAGTCTTCTGCCCACGGTCATGGTCAGTGTCCCCGGCCCTGCCCCAAGGCCGCTCGCCAATGAGGTCCCGGCCGGTCATGAGTTTGTTCAGACACTTCCCACTGGACCCCTTTTAACCCGTCGCACGCCATACGCGCCTGTAGACACAAGCCTTGGGCCTTCCCCACACACCACGTGTGTCTATAAAAAAATGTGGCTCAGTGGATAGAGGGGTCCTGGGACTGAAGGGTCCCGGGTTC
>NW_005240705.1:0-245 GCF_000412655.1 Myotis brandtii
GGGGGGGGGGGGGGGGGGGGTCATAGGAAAAACAGCCGGGGAGCGCTTACCCCGACTCCATTCCGATTGTATCTGTGGCTCCCGCTGGTGCCCATCCTCCTCCGCTCCGCAGGCTGGGACCTGGATCTGTGAGCTCCTGTCGGTGAACTTCCATCTGGGTCAAGGGTCTGCGTGGTTGTCTAGAACTTAGGCTGCCGCCCACGGTCTTCAGACACTGAGGGTCGTTCAGGTCTGTTATCAGGAAG
>NW_005240706.1:0-245 GCF_000412655.1 Myotis brandtii
AATATATTCTGGCTAATTTCATCCAGCCAAGACCCTTCACAAGTCCCTCCTACATACAGAATCTTCCAATAGTAGCCTTGACCAATGGACATCAGGCATATACCTCCAAATTCCCAAATTACTGTGTTTATCATATATACATTTTTTATTTATGAATCATCTTCCTAACAAAAGTGTGAGCTACTCAAAGGTGGGAACTTTGATAGTCCTTTGATTCCTCCCTTACATTTAGCAGCAGCAACATT
>NW_005240707.1:0-245 GCF_000412655.1 Myotis brandtii
GCCCAGGATTTCCGCGGGGAGGACGCTCGGGCGCGCGGCCTCAGGGCTCCAGCCAGGCCCTCAGGGACCGTGTGGGACGTGTTTCCTCGGCTCACGGCTCACACAGCAAAACCTTCCCATGAGCTCCGCCTCCTGAGTCACCACAGAGAACGTTCTAGTCAAGTGACCGCCGATTCCTACGCAACGGGGGTCCGTTTGTCTGTTTAACGCAGTGGTTCTCAACCTGTGGGTCGCGACCCTTTGGC
>NW_005240708.1:0-245 GCF_000412655.1 Myotis brandtii
ATAGGATGTTAATCACACAGCCATAAATTTTCAGGTACAAAAATGTAAACACTTTTTGAAAAGGTGAACTTAATTTTAATAACATAATATAATCCATTGTATTAATAATATTATTTTAACATAATCAATATAAAAACAAAATAACACTTTTTCCATTTGAAACAAAAATTAATTAAAATGAAATAAAATTAAAAATGTGTTTTCTCAATTACACTAGCTTCATTTTGAGTGCTCAATAGCCTTAT
>NW_005240709.1:0-245 GCF_000412655.1 Myotis brandtii
ATGTATTACAAGATCTAAAAAATACGGTTTGATATGTTGGTTTGATATGTCAGATTTTACTGTTCAAGTTATGTGCACAAGTATTTGCTTGTAATAGCTGTGTTCTCAGAGACAAACAGGGACCACCCTGGAGTGTGGTGCTTTCGTGGGCAAATCATTTCCTTCTTATAATCGTTGAATGAGGCTTTCTTGTGCAATCTCTTTTTTATATTAATCTCTACTCAGATCTTAGTTGAAAAAATGTG
>NW_005240710.1:0-245 GCF_000412655.1 Myotis brandtii
GTCCCAGTGGCCATATTTGTGCCACACAACCCTGCCCATTGGCATTGCTGGTGGACCACAGGTGGGCTCAGCTATGAAACTAGTCAATTGACTCTTGCCTTCCGGTATTCGGAGTTGAGATTTGAGACATTCGATCTCTGCAGGGCATTTGGACTAAGGACCTGCAGCCTGAGGAGCTCTCAGCAGGAGTTCAAAGGAAGAGCAAACGTTACTCTGCAAAGAGAAGAAGTAGAAAGCAAAGGGGC
>NW_005240711.1:0-245 GCF_000412655.1 Myotis brandtii
GTCCCAGTGGCCATATTTGTGCCACACAACCCTGCCCGTTGGCATTGCTGATGGACCACAGGTGGGCTCAGCTATGAAACTAGTCAACCGATTCTTGCCTTCCGGAATGCGGAGTTGAGATTTGAGACATTTGATCTCTGCAGGTCATCTGGACTAAGGACCTGCAGCCTGAGGAGCTCTCAGCACGAGTTCAAAGGAAGAGCAAACATTACTCTGCAAAGAGAAGAAGTAGAAAGCAAAGGGGC
>NW_005240712.1:0-245 GCF_000412655.1 Myotis brandtii
AAAGAGGGGGCCCCGGGGGGGCCTCGGGGCAGCCCCATGACAAAGGGCCCGAGGCCTTCAGGTGGGAGGCGCCGGGTTCAGGCAGGGCAGCGGCCCCTTATCCTGGTGCTGCTCCCACAGCCTGAAGCATTAAGGGGCAGCTCCTCGAGCAAACCACGTGCGTCCCACATGACCCCTGGCTGCGGGGTCGGAACCTCGTGGGCCCAGCTCCCCCCGCCCTGGGCAGCGTCCTGGGGTCAGCACCT
>NW_005240713.1:0-245 GCF_000412655.1 Myotis brandtii
TCTATCCACTGAGCCAAACCAGCTAGGGCAACTTTTAGAGAGAACGGAAGTGAGGGAGGAAGGGTGGGAGGGAAGGAGGGAGGGAGGGAGAGAGAAAAACACGCATTGATGTGAGAGAGACACATCGATTGGCTACCTCCTGAATTTGCCCCAACTGGGGCCAGGGATCAAACCTACAACCTTTTGGTGTGTGAGATGATGACCCAATTAACTAAGCCGCCCAGCCAGGGCTATTTTACAATTTT
>NW_005240714.1:0-245 GCF_000412655.1 Myotis brandtii
GACAGAGAGGAATGATACTCCTTTACAAATGAAACACATTTCAGGGGCTCTGAACGTCCGCTATCTCTACATCGAGCAAGGACAGGCCCTGCCAGGGGGGCGAGAGCGTGCAGGGGATTGGGAGGTTCTGCGGGAAATGGGGGGTGCTACCCACTTGCAACCTCTCGGCCAGTGATGCCACCGGTGTGATGGCTGAGACGCCCTGGAGGCAGGGAGGCTGCGGGTGCAACGGGCGCCTTGGGGTC
>NW_005240715.1:0-245 GCF_000412655.1 Myotis brandtii
AGCCTTGTTTGTGTATCTTTGCATACAGATGTCTTATTTCCTAAGGCTCTAGTCTTAGAATCAGAATCACTTGGTGAATGGGGGTTTTGGTGTAAAATAAGACAGCCAAATATTTCATGGGCTCTCCTAGGTTTCCCACCTTCCTTGTAAGTTGGTTGGGGTCTAGTCCTAGCCAATGGGCCCTGGCTAATGGAGTGTGTGGACCAAAGAAAGTTATGTCACTTCCAGACCAAATATGTAATTGC
>NW_005240716.1:0-245 GCF_000412655.1 Myotis brandtii
TAGAGGAATACTCCTCCAGGAGGAGTTGGTGAAGGCATTCTCAGGAGAAGACTGATAATATTTCTAAGATATATCCCCCATTCCCCACCCCCGACCCCCTGGTAACCAAGTGTGGGCATCCCATTGCCAAGCGTCTTTCTTCCCCTGACCCAGCATCCTCACTCTGTCTTCTGGCTATTGAGGACCAGGCTCCCTATCGAAGCTACTTCTTCTGCCCCTACCAGTTCCCTGCTGGTCCCCACCAC
>NW_005240717.1:0-245 GCF_000412655.1 Myotis brandtii
AAATCAGATATATTGGTCTCTTTGATCCTGCCATGCTATCCAAAGCCAGACCTACACAATGTTCTCCAACGATTTAGTCTGGGTTCAGAAGTGCTTGGCACCTTTCTGCACAGTAGCGAACTAATAAGTTTGAGAAAATAAACGTCTCTTGGGTGGCCCCATTTACATGTTCAAACTGGAATTAATATCCCAAGAGTTCTTTGAAGCTCTGACTTTAATAACATAAGCAAACAAGGGAAGATATC
>NW_005240718.1:0-245 GCF_000412655.1 Myotis brandtii
CTAGCCACCGACAGACCAAGCGATAGCATGCACTGCAATCACGCCGACGACAACCGCTCACCTATTACGGCCGGTCGGACTCACGCACGGTTCCAGTCAGGCGCAAACCGAGGTCGGCAAAAGTACCACGGTCTCAGGCACACTGGAACACCGCGTCAATCCTAATGGACTAGCATGTCAAACGACGTTTGCATGTGGACCACAATGCCCGCGGAACACCAACCCCACCCACGAGTGTGGTTTCG
>NW_005240719.1:0-245 GCF_000412655.1 Myotis brandtii
CGCCCACCTGGAGTCATGCTGCACAGCAGGGGTGGGCGCCGTGGGCCCTCCAGGAGGCTCAGCCTTTGCACAGCCGCTCACAGGTGACGGGTTCGTTATGCACTGGACCTGTCCTCCTCAAGGACATCAGGTAGGTCAAGGGCATAGAGGCGCTCTGCAGCAGACCAAGGCTGGCGCCCACGCCGACTCCTGCCGCTTCCGGGTGCAAAGAGGCTCCCACTTTTCTCACGCAAGTTCTTTTTTGG
>NW_005240720.1:0-245 GCF_000412655.1 Myotis brandtii
TTAAATATTACTGATTTCACATTCATGACAGAGATATACAGTCTCCTTTTTAAAGAAATCTTCACCAGGAAACATAGGGAATCAATTTAAACAAAACCAACAGGCAGATAAGGCAGACTCACAAATGCAATAAGCTGAAAAGCTGAGAAATCTGAGTGTAAATGAAAGGGGAGGGAGAGCTTGAAACAGATCTGATGAAGCCCAGCATCTCCACGCAAGCAAGCTCATTCGCTTCACTGGCAGAC
>NW_005240721.1:0-245 GCF_000412655.1 Myotis brandtii
GCTCGATGCCTGATGTGGATTCAGGAGGACAGAGAATTGCCACTGCCCACCATGTGCCTGACAGCTTCCTCCCACACCATCTGGGGCACCGTGACCTTCCCCTGAGATGCAGTCGCTGGAAACACCTTTCTGAGGAAGCAGAGTGCCCGCCCGAACCATGCCCGTCTGGTCCCGGGACTCCTCCAAGAGGTTCTGATGTGGGGCTGGTGGAGCCTCAGAGACGGGCCCAGGAGAATTAGGCAAAA
>NW_005240722.1:0-245 GCF_000412655.1 Myotis brandtii
TCATCATGAGGACTCCAACCTCATAGCTTCATCTAAACCTATTTCTGGAAGGCTTCATCTCCAAATGCATCTCATGGGAGGTTAGGGTTTTTACATATTGGGGAGGGGATACAACTCAGCCCATAGCACTGGACATGACAATATCTTCTCCTAGGTGACTTAATTCTTTATCAATTTGTTTTATATTTTCCTTTTATTGCTATCTCATATTTCATTTTTCTTCCTATTCCCTAGATTGTTTTTTT
>NW_005240723.1:0-245 GCF_000412655.1 Myotis brandtii
AAAAAAAAAGGCTGGGAATAAACCAAGCACAAAGAAAGACTCTTGAAGCTCACTGTATGTAACTTTGTTTTAGAAAGCGATAGATATTCCATGAAGATAGGTTATACCCCAACTTGCAAACTACTGCTACCTCTTAAATGAAGTAATACGTTGAAAGAAAATGACCTACACTAAATTAAATCATATTGATGAAAAGAATGGCAGCAGATTTGACCAGATCCAAGTTGCTTAGCTACTCTCTTTCA
>NW_005240724.1:0-245 GCF_000412655.1 Myotis brandtii
TGATTTCAGAGAGAGAAAAGGAGAGGGAGAGAGAGATGGAAATATGATGAGAGGGAATCATCAACTGGCTGCCTCCTGCACACCCCTACTAGAGAGTGAGCCCAAAACCTGGGCATGTGCCATGACTGGCAAACAAACTATGACCTCCTGGCTCATAGGTCCATGCTCAACCAATGAGGCACACTGGCTGGGCTCTATCTCCTTTTTCATGTTTCCTATCTCTTTGTTGAAGTTCTCACTGACAT
>NW_005240725.1:0-245 GCF_000412655.1 Myotis brandtii
AAAAAAATGTTCAGAAAGAATTCCCAGGATCATTAACAAATGATCTGGGTGAGAAGCAACAGTGAACATCTCTAAGAATGAGTACTCCCTCCCTGTTTTTCCATTTGTTCACCTTGCTGAATGCAATTGCTCAGCAGTAGTTAGTCACCTCTGCAATTAATTAACACTTCCATATGGAAATGTGTTCACATTGTGGCGGAAGCAGCCTGATAATCTATATCTATGGAATCAAAGGTGCCAAAGAT
>NW_005240726.1:0-245 GCF_000412655.1 Myotis brandtii
GTACTGTGAATAGTTGTACTATTCCAGTTGTCAAAGCAAGCTGGCTTTATCCCCAAGATCCCTCTTCAAATATTGCCCTCCCTGGGCCAGTCCTTACTCTGCTGGTGTTTTGTCTGAATGTTGTTAGCCCCGTCCACCGACTTGAAACCTCTAGGGCTGTTTAGGGAGTGTTGGGATGACACCTCAATCCTGCTCTTGGCCCCAAAGTCCCCCATGGAAACAATGAGGCTGTGTCAGGTTGAGTA
>NW_005240727.1:0-245 GCF_000412655.1 Myotis brandtii
GTCCACTGCCATGCTTCTCTGGACCTTTTCATAATGCTGGTCCCTCCCCCCAAACACTCAGGCAATCCTCCTCACTGCTCATCCTTCACATTTCCTCTGTGCTGCCTTGACCAGGTCAAATTCCGACTCCTATTTTTCTTATAGCATTTATCTTGATGTGCAATTACACATTTATTTGTGTGATTAATTAGATGAAAGTCTGTCTCCCTCCACTGGACTCCCAACCCCATAAGAGTGGGCATCCA
>NW_005240728.1:0-245 GCF_000412655.1 Myotis brandtii
AAAAATGATCTTTCTCAACAATACCTGTATTTAGAAAATGACAAGAGTGAAGGAAAATGTTTGATGAGGTGTTTGGATGATGCATGACAGCTAATGAGACAACTAAACTAATGTAATTGGGGGATCTGACTTCAGAAGCTCCAATTATGCATGATGGGGTTGGCAAACAGCCCTGCAATTTGGTGCTAATGAATGGACTAACACAGAGGATAAGTGGGAACCCAAGAATGTGCAGGAATATATCT
>NW_005240729.1:0-245 GCF_000412655.1 Myotis brandtii
ACGCTTTATCCACTGAGCCAAGCCGGCTAGGGCTAAAGTATGCTTTTATTGAACTTTTAGAGAGAGAGGAAGGGAGAGAGAGACATGATGGCTGCCTCCTGTATGCATCCCAACCATGTGTGCCCTGGCGGGGGTCGAACCGGTGACCTTTGGGGGCACCCCACTTATGCCCAACCAGAACCACACAGGCCAGGGCCTCCGACAAAACCGAAGAGGCCTGTGACCAGCACCGTATTCAGTGCAGG
>NW_005240730.1:0-245 GCF_000412655.1 Myotis brandtii
AGGGAACACCCCCTGCAGGGCTGGGGGGGGTCGGTTCCAGGGAACACCCCCTGGGGAGCAGTGGGGAGCGCCCAGCAGGTTGGTCAGAGGCCTCTCAGGGTGAGACCGGCAGAGCCCGCGCCTCCACCTGTCTAAAGGGCCGCCCCCCGTGAGTGGCTTTGCTTTAACCACCATCACTGCCCAGCCATCCGTCTGCTCATCCCACGGACGCCTCGCTGGCCTGAGAGGGGGGCCGAGAGCCGGGC
>NW_005240731.1:0-245 GCF_000412655.1 Myotis brandtii
TTAACCAATGTCACCCCAATAAATTCAATAAAAAAGACCAAAAAAAGAAGATTCAACATTGGGATAAAGTGCAGCTCCTGGAACTGGGGTGACATCATTTTACTGAGAACGGAAAATAAAAACATCTGCATTTGCTATTTTGAAGGAACTTTCTGAGCTATCACTCAGCTATTGGCTATTTCGTTCATTTACGTCTATGCTTGAAACTTTACTTTGAGGATGTTAGGAATGCTGGATGTGGCTTC
>NW_005240732.1:0-245 GCF_000412655.1 Myotis brandtii
TAAAGTATCATTTGGACATTGCTGTCTTCTTGCAATGTCAGGAAATTAGAACTATCACCTCTGGCAACCAAGGACCCTTGAAATTCTGTTCTTTCTCATGCAGATTATCAAATTGTCTCAATTCCCTTTACCTCTTGGAGCCCTATGTTGCAGGCACTTCTGAAGGCAGGTGTGCCAGTTCTGTTATGGGTGTGTCTTAAAGAAATGGGAGCCTAGCCTGGCTGGTGTGGCTCAGTGGTTGAGCA
>NW_005240733.1:0-245 GCF_000412655.1 Myotis brandtii
TCTAAGCATAATTCTCCCAATGCAATAAATGACTACTTAGTAATTTTACAGACATTTGAGAAAGCCCAGTAACTCGTTCAAACTTAACAAGCATGTACTAAATACATAATAATGGGCCAGGCAACAGAGGTAGATGATTTAAGGTGCAGTCCGTGATCTCATGGAAGCTACAGTCACTCTAATGCAGGAGCTAAACATGAACTGATAGAAGAAGTGACATTATTTGAAACCATTAAGAAAGCTTC
>NW_005240734.1:0-245 GCF_000412655.1 Myotis brandtii
CCAGTGTTTCCCTAGTGCATCCAATGCCGCAAAAAAAAAACACAAAAACAAAAACAAAAAAACAACAACAACAAAACACACACAAAACCTATATATGTCTCCTTCAGAACTTAAACCTTCTCTGATAAGGTACCTAGAAGTGCCATTTTTGGTTGATGGAAAATGTATGATACAGTTTTAAATTGTCCTCTAAAGTAACAGTATTCACTGTGTTCCAAGACACAGTATAAATGTATGCTTTGATT
>NW_005240735.1:0-245 GCF_000412655.1 Myotis brandtii
CACGTCTCTTGCTTTTGGTTCTTGTTTTTGCCTCCAATCTTTTTTGAATCCCTGTACCCGTTCAAATCTCTTTTGCCCAGAACTCTTCATTTTTTCCATTTCTCTTCTTTCTTCTATTGCCTTGTTGCCTACTTTGGCACATCCAGGCTCTGAGTGGCCCGAGTAGTGAATGACAACACTCCATTCCATTGAATGGCTTGGTTTGCCCATCAAAAAATGGCAGCTAAAAGATTCCTTCTCCATTT
>NW_005240736.1:0-245 GCF_000412655.1 Myotis brandtii
CCCTGGCCGGGTAGCTCAGTTGGTTGGAGCATCGTCCTGATGCACAAGGGTTGCAGGTCCGATCCCCGGTCAGGCACACACAGGAATCAACCAGTGGGTGCATGAATGAGTGAACAACAAATCGATGGTTCTCTCTCCCCCTCTCCCTTCCTCTCTTTCTAAAGTCAATTTAAAACAACAACAACACATTGTGACCATGACCTCAAAGGGGACTCGTTTCCAGATCTCCAGACATTTTCGTGTCA
>NW_005240737.1:0-245 GCF_000412655.1 Myotis brandtii
CAATAATGTTTTATAGTTTCCTATGTGCAAGTCTTACGCTTCTTTTGTTAAAATTATTTCTAAGTAGTTCTTTTTTATGGTTTTGTAAATGGAATGGTTTTCCGTTTTCCAGCTTTATCTATATATATAAAAAACCAGCAACAGTAATGCATGACGACCAGAACGACCAGTTGCTATGACGCTGCCCACTGTGGCCAGCAAACCCCCAGCCAGCCAACCTCCTGCAGCCCCTCCCCCTGGCCGGC
>NW_005240738.1:0-245 GCF_000412655.1 Myotis brandtii
CACAACTAAAAATGATGAGAAAATTATGCAGTCTCATTCTACCACTAGTTTTGGGGGGTTTTTTTTGCATAAAATTTTATGTTTAAAAATCAGAAAATTTTGAATCTTCTAGAACTAGTAGAACTTTGTGATGGTGGACATGTTTTATTCTGTACACTATGGTAGCCACTAGTCGCACACAGCTTTGAGCACTTGAAATGTGACCAATGAGTGAAAAAAATGAATTTCCTTTTAGGATATATGCA
>NW_005240739.1:0-245 GCF_000412655.1 Myotis brandtii
AGCATGAGCCAAGACAGTGGCACCAAACTGTAGTAGTCGTTCTATTCTTTAGTGCCGTGTACTCCCAGAAAAAGCATGCCGGTTTCAATGAAGAATGTTCTTATTAAAATAGCAAATATGTTCACATGATATTATAGAACTGTAATATGTGCTCCAGAGCACATGTTGGTGACAGAGAAGGGAGAAACATTTCACTTTAGCCCGAATGCCGTGGCTCAGCGGCTGAGCATCAACCTATGAACCAG
>NW_005240740.1:0-245 GCF_000412655.1 Myotis brandtii
AAGAACTAACTGGTTTTCAGCCATAATTATAAAACCTAGACACCACCAAGCCCTTTTTCCATATGACCTGTCTCCTCTCCGGAAATTCAGCAAGTTGTGCTGAGAGGGGGCAAGCTACTCCTTCCAGCCCCTGAAATCCTGTTTCGTGCACTAGTGCCACCGTAACGGGGATATTGCTAAGGCGGAGCCTGGGGATTGAACCAGCATTGCTAGGCACCTGGGTTTGTACCAAATCTGGGGCTCCA
>NW_005240741.1:0-245 GCF_000412655.1 Myotis brandtii
TCCTACCAAGATCTGCCAGCTGTACTTGCTCCCACCACCGCTTCCCTCGTCCACCCATGTCTCCGATATTTCATAGCAGTGAAACCAACCCGGCAATCCTGCTCCAACTATTTTTCATGACCTTGTGTTTCACCGTGAATTGAAGCACAGTAACGAATGCTTCTAAACACAACACATTCTTCATGGAAAATGTATGCTTTGATGGAATTGGAGGTCTTGGTTCTTGGACAGATGGTGACCTGATC
>NW_005240742.1:0-245 GCF_000412655.1 Myotis brandtii
GGCAGTAAGGATCGAGGGGTCCCAGACTGCGAGAGGGCGTAGGCCCGGCTGAGAAACTCCCTCCCCCAGTGTACGCATTTTGTGCACCAGGCCTCTTGTATGTCATATATTTGTTCAAAAATAATTTTTTTTCTCATTTTCTAGGAAATTTTTTTTTTCTAAAAGATGGCAAACTGTAGCAGTGGTGAGAAGGATGGCTCATAAGACTTTAATGTACTCAATTCTGATGTCCACCTGTCTGCTCT
>NW_005240743.1:0-245 GCF_000412655.1 Myotis brandtii
TGATGCTCAACCACTGAGCCACGCCGGCCGGGCTCAGTCCTATGGTTGTAACACCCCCGCATGCCCGTGGAGAAATAAAACAACTAAATGAGGCAGCAGGTCCACGGGGCGTTTGCTTGCGTGAGTTGGCCACGCGCTTCCTTCCGGATCTAACACCACGTATCAGGCGACGATCAGGAAGGAGCTGGTTCCCAGCCTCCGTGTCGGGAAACGCGGTATCGAGCCAACAGCACCTTGTCCGGGTG
>NW_005240744.1:0-245 GCF_000412655.1 Myotis brandtii
TACACATTTATTCATTCCTAATTACACAAATGCCTACCACTTGTTAGCATGACCTCCGTGCCTCCTATTTTCTTCAACCTTTCCATGGAAGTGTTCCTAGAAGAGAGCTTTGGATTCGGGGAGAATAGCAGAAAGGGGACTGGATGACACACCTCATGTGGTGGCGGGTTCAAAATTTAGTACAGAATAAGAACTCAGGGTTCAACCATACACATTGAAACCTCAGAAATAAGAGAAAGGATCTA
>NW_005240745.1:0-245 GCF_000412655.1 Myotis brandtii
AGAGAAAAGGGGGCCTTGGAGACAGGGTCAGGGGTGATCCCAGGATGAGCTGCCACTGCCCACTGCTCCCGGTTGAATGCCTCACATGGTCCCTTAGAGGAAGGAGGAGGAATGGTGTGTGTGGGCTCCCCTGGTCCTTAGTGCTGAGGGTACTTCTTACTCCTGCAGGTGGGATTCTTAGGGGAGGTCTCAGGGGAAGGTCTCAATAGGATATTCACCTGCTTCCCAGGGGTGCTCTTTCAGGG
>NW_005240746.1:0-245 GCF_000412655.1 Myotis brandtii
GAGGACATTTCAAAGGTGAAGAAGAATGGAAGGGCTTGAAGGCCCAGGGATTGAATGAACCAGCACATAACCATGCAGGGGCTGTTCTGTGAGAGGCCAGACCGCTAAGTGGAGGGGCTGTGGGGAAGCAGAATGTGGGGCGGGAAGGCCAGGCTGGGCCCGAGAAGAGCCTCAGCCAGAGGCCTTGGAAATGACAGGTTAGGGGCCACTGGGGCCCAGAGGCAAAATGCAGAAGGAGCACCTGG
>NW_005240747.1:0-245 GCF_000412655.1 Myotis brandtii
TTAACCTTCAGAGTCTGTTATAGATTCACCCACTGTTCACATGTATGTGTGACTTCTTTTATACAGAATATATGCTTAGATGCTAGCTCTTTATATTAAAGTTACAATATAATAGTTATCATAGCAAAGACCACAAAATGTTCATCAGAATACACCGCCTTCTCTTAGACACAAGGTAGATCCACTTCCCTAGCAGTTATGGGTGTCCGTAAGACTGAGTTTTGGACAGTGGAGAATGAGTGGAC
>NW_005240748.1:0-245 GCF_000412655.1 Myotis brandtii
AAAATCATAATCACCACCTTCATTATTATTGCTTCTACCAAGTGAAAATGACTATTATAGCAAGTATATGTCATGCCCCTGCTTCGGTGTGCCAAAATAAAGAACAATATAATAAAGGGGGAAGAATAGTGCTCCCATTCTGACAAATGGTGGACTAGAACAACTTCTTCTTAAGCCTTCCATCGGACAGTACCTAGAAGTGCCAAATAAATTATGACAAATTTTAGGTATAACTAAGTTTAAAA
>NW_005240749.1:0-245 GCF_000412655.1 Myotis brandtii
TCCACTCTGGTCAGGGCTCTTGCGGGAAGCAACCAATCAATGTGTCTTTCTCACATGGGTGTCTCCCCCCCTCCCTCTATCTCTCTCAAAAGTCAATGGAAGAAATATCATCAGGTGAGTATTAGAAAATAATAATAATTAAAAAAATAAAAACATAGAAACATTAAGTTTCTGATCATTTTAACATGTTACATTTAGAAAGATCAATCAACAGAAGTTAAATGAATAAATTAACATCTTATTCT
>NW_005240750.1:0-245 GCF_000412655.1 Myotis brandtii
TCTTATAACTGAGTTATTGAGATGGGGTGAGAGAAAAAAGGGGAAGTGTGGAAGGTGGATATTATATTAGCAAAGGAGACCTCTAAGGAAAATATCTCCTACCTAATACTATATTGAAACCAAGATACTATAGCATCTAATGTACTCTTAAGAGTTAACAAATTACGATTTTGTTTGAAAAGCATATAACCAGTCCTATTAACATTACTATTTTTTAAAATATATTTTATAGATTTTTTACAGAG
>NW_005240751.1:0-245 GCF_000412655.1 Myotis brandtii
AAATCAATCAATCAATAATTTTTTAAATAAAGCATAATAAGAGGGAAGACTAGTGATGGTGTCAGAGGATATGAGTTAGGATTTTATCTTAAGGGAAATGAGAATCCTTGAAAGTGATTTGTAGAGGAAGAGTGATGTGATCAGAGTTATCTACCAGGCAGTGACTGGGACTGTGGTGGGGACAGGCGAATGGACTGAGGAGGCCTACAATCTGAGGTCACCTCTGGAGGCTCCTGAAGTTATAC
>NW_005240752.1:0-245 GCF_000412655.1 Myotis brandtii
GGTTGGAAGTACTAAACCCCAAAACTTCTATCTTGACTATGGACACTTGAAATCTGAAAGGGTGGAGGATGGAACCACTTAGACTTCTGCTCTGACCCAAGGCAGAAGCCTGTAACCCTAGGGGCTTTCACAGGAACACAGTTAAAGTGGTCTCCAATTCTGACTGGGAACGAACAGAGGTTTTGCATATAAGGCATGAATACTGGGATGAGGTGGAAATTCTGAAGAGCCTGGGTGACCTCGCC
>NW_005240753.1:0-245 GCF_000412655.1 Myotis brandtii
GCCCCGCTGCAGAGCGCTGTCATTCTCTCCCTCCCACCTTCTGGAGAGTTCCACCCCTGACTCTGAAAGAATCGAAGGTGATGCTCCCTAGCTTTAAAGGTCAGGGGTCACAGCGTCACGCATGTCGGTGTGTCCTTTGCTTTGATGTCGCAGGTGATGGGCCTGGGGCCCCTTAGGGAGGCTGGGCAGCAAGGGGCCAGTTCCCCAGCCCCACGCCCTCTCAGGCCCCACCCAGGCCTGACTGG
>NW_005240754.1:0-245 GCF_000412655.1 Myotis brandtii
ACTCGTGTTACCCTTGGCACATGTCTGGCTGGTCAGATGTGCCCAGGCTAGCAATTCCCTCTGCCCCAAGTGCAGGGATGGCTCGCTGGCCTGGCTTTGTTCGATTCAATCTATGTGATGAATCATGTCTCACGGGCCTTTTTTCATTGAGTAACCACACAGAGATGAATTTTATTCTCTAGTACATGACAAAGGCACTTGGAAAACGTATGAAATAACTGAATTTCCTTTCAGTCTTTTTCTTC
>NW_005240755.1:0-245 GCF_000412655.1 Myotis brandtii
ATATACTGCAAAGAAAATACATTTTAAAAGGCCTTTAAATACTGATGATCACAGTTCTGAGCAGTTTTTAAAATCTCTTTTCAATTAATTTTTGAATACTCACAGGCTAGGCTTGTGTTCTGTAAGTTGGTGAGATACCATTTTAGAGAGGGGGTAGCCAGTGTCTGGAGGGAGGAGATGGCATTGCCAGGGATTCTCCAGCGCCAGTGCATTTATAGGAACACTGATGTGTCTGCCTGGCTGCG
>NW_005240756.1:0-245 GCF_000412655.1 Myotis brandtii
ACATCAAGAGAGGAAAAGACAGATGCCTGAAACTAATACAAAATAACAATAAATGTAATCTGTAATTGAAATATATTTTTTTAAAAAGGAAAGAGAGATGAAAGAACAAGATTAACAGAAGACAACTATCAAAGTGATATAGTAGAATCTTCCCTATCAGTAATTACTTTAAATGTAAATGGTTACACTCTCCAATCAAACGACAAAGTGACTAATTGAATTAAAACAAACAAACAAACAAACAA
>NW_005240757.1:0-245 GCF_000412655.1 Myotis brandtii
TTTTTTCTTATGTGAATATAATTTAGCTTAATGGGATTCCAGGTACATGCAATGTTATAAACTGTTTCTTCACTGATGAGCATTGTCGTGATCCACAATGTAGACAATATTAATATTATTTACAAAAGCATCACCTGTTTCACTGAGACGATATTATAGAGGACAACCCTGGGTGTTTCACAAACACACTTATTCCCCTTTACCAATGATTTAGACCAGCGGTCACCAACCTTTTGGATCTCACG
>NW_005240758.1:0-245 GCF_000412655.1 Myotis brandtii
AGGGGAGCGGTGGCTGGTAGAGTGTGCAGACTCGGCTCGGGTGGGACTGGCCTGGTGAGAGGCTCGGAACAGGCAGCCTCCCGTCACGCGTGGGAGATGCGCTCAGGACACAGGCTGAGTCCGCTTGCACCGCCTCAGCACGAGCACCCTGTCTGGAAAGCAAGGCTTGGGGTGGGTGCCCGCCGCCTCCGGGCCTCAGGTCCGCGGTTGGGCAGAGGAGTGACTGGCCCGGCAGGAGCAGTTTT
>NW_005240759.1:0-245 GCF_000412655.1 Myotis brandtii
AGTCATTTGCTCCGAGATACAGACACGGCCTCCTGGTTTGCTGTTCCCCCAGCACGGGCATCGCAGTGAAGTTAGCTACATCCATTCACATCCAAAGTAGGAAGGAAGCAACACTGATCCTGGGATGGTAGGCACTGCAGCCTGCGGGAGGCATGTGAGGCTGGTGGAGCCCAGAGTCCCGGAAAGACGGGGCGTCTGGGCCCATAGGATCCACAGGGCAGCAGCCGGGAGGCGGCGCTGGGGGG
>NW_005240760.1:0-245 GCF_000412655.1 Myotis brandtii
GCCTAATTTTTTAAATTAAAGTTTATCATAGGTATATAGGTATGTATGTATAGAGAAAAAAACATGTTACTTATAGGGTTAGTATTTTCTGTGATTTCAGGCATTTACTGGGAGTCTTGGAACATATTCCCTGAAGATAAGGAGGAACTGATATACATTCAGATGTATGTGTGTAATCAAGTAGATAGGTAGATAGGCAGATAGAGATAGAGGTATATACTCTGTCACCTAGTACAGACAAAATC
>NW_005240761.1:0-245 GCF_000412655.1 Myotis brandtii
GTTTGGAGATATGGGTTCATAGAGCAAGTAAAAACACTCGCTTGGCTAGCAAAGTTATCCAACTTTAATGGCACAGTAATTGAATTTCACTAGGAGTAGCAAATAGAACAGGTACAGGATAAGAAGCATGCATCCTGGAATTTAACTTCATTTGGGGGGAAATTCCGAGAAGATATTGTAGAATTTTACAGCCAAAGGGGTTGGGTGCTACTTTTTTGTTGTTGTTGTTGTTAATCCTCACCCAA
>NW_005240762.1:0-245 GCF_000412655.1 Myotis brandtii
ACACACACACACACACACACACACACATTTCCTTCTGAAATGTCAGGCCATGCCATGCCTGTATGAAGGTCAAGCATAGTTTCTGCACGTTCGTCCACGCAGATCCACGTTTAATCATGAATTGCTACTGGGGTCGCCTTGACAATTCTCTTACGTGTGTTTCCCACGTCAATTTTCTGATTGAGTCCAAATACTACATCAGTGCGTGCTCTCAAACTGGAGAATGCACAGCCTGGGCCCGGGCC
>NW_005240763.1:0-245 GCF_000412655.1 Myotis brandtii
TTTATAATATACACTGATTACCTTCTAGGTAGCAATTGTTTTAGGTGATGTATAGATATAGAACTGAAGGAGAACTTTGTACATTGCTCTTTAACAAGCATCCTCTCTTTAAAATGAAATATCTTTTCCTCCCCACCCTCACCTTCCCTCTCTACTATTTGCACATGAAATAGCCTAGGTTTTGGAATTGGAAGAGTAAATTTAAATTTGATTTCTAGCAGGTATTAACGATGTGACTTCCTGAA
>NW_005240764.1:0-245 GCF_000412655.1 Myotis brandtii
GGAGGGGGCTGTTGGGAAGGGTGGCTTCCGTCCAGGAGGGCAACAGGCTCTGAACTCATCCCCCTGTTCTACCCTGAGCCCTCTCCAATCTGTTCTGAACCCAGCGGCCAGGGCGATCCTGGTAAGACATCAGGGGATCCTATCAGTTTTCTCCCCCAAACCCTACTGGCTCCCCATCTCCACTACTTTCCCCTCCATTTCCCCCACAGACTTTCTTACTGTCCCTTGAACACACCAGGCGTGCT
>NW_005240765.1:0-245 GCF_000412655.1 Myotis brandtii
CCCTAATTCTCAGAACCTGTGAATTAGGACAAAAGGTCAGCTGCAGATGTGATTAAGGTTAAAGACCTTGAAATGGGGACATTATCCTGGTTGACCCAGCCTAATGATATGAGGCCCAAAGAATAAGGAACGTTTCCCAGATTCAAAGAACCAGACAGCTGGCAATGTGAGAAGGACTGGACCCACCAGTGCTGACTTGGGGCCCAAACCGGAAGTGTGGGCGGCCTCTAGAAGCTAGAAAAGGC
>NW_005240766.1:0-245 GCF_000412655.1 Myotis brandtii
CCTTGTCTCTTTTTACCCTTCAATCTACTTGGGTAAGATAGCCTCTGTACCTGAGTTTACCCATCTGTAAAATCAGTATAAGACGTGATGACTCTGTATGAGAATTAATTTTAAAAAAAGTCTATGCATGTAGTGGCTACCCCAGAAGAGGCACTCATTGAATTTCATTCTTTCACCTAGGTCTTTACTTAAGGTTTGTATAGGACTGGCCTCATAATTAATACTCACTATTTTTAGAAAAAAAA
>NW_005240767.1:0-245 GCF_000412655.1 Myotis brandtii
AGATGTAATGTAAATTTAAGCCAATGGACTTAAAAAAACACAGCATAGTACTTATTACATTTTTTAAACATTCTCCTTTATACTTTTCACTAGTTCATAGTACATAGGTTACATGGTACACAGCTAAATTTGTTGCCAATTCAGAGAAAAGAATGACAGAGAGACTGAAGTCAATTAAAGAACAGAAGAACATTTACCTAAACTCCTGTTATTTAGTTAACAGAATCTATTTACATATATATATA
>NW_005240768.1:0-245 GCF_000412655.1 Myotis brandtii
TTTTCTGTGGAAATCTTCCTCATGCAGGTTAGAAAGCCACTCACATCTCAGTGTGAACTCTGCTAACTCGCCTGTTGTCTTTGTGAGTGAGAAGTGAAAGCCACACAAAGGTATAAAGAGCTGATCCATATAAAGATTGCTCTGGATTCCATTGGGCAGCAGCTTTCTGATGACTGCATCTTTGCTGTAGACAGCTGTGCAATTGAGACAGCAGCAGGACTCCAGATGTGCTGGGACTTGCTAGG
>NW_005240769.1:0-245 GCF_000412655.1 Myotis brandtii
CGCTCTATCCACTGAGCCAAACTGGCTAGGGCCATTCCCTCTCTCCAGCCTCAGACTTGGATAGCACTAACATAGCCCCAGAGATTCCTATAAAACACCACCACGTCACCTCTCTCTCCTCTCTCCTCTCTCTCCTCTCTCCCCCTCTCTCCTTCTTTCTCTCTACCTTTTTTTCCTGTAGGGAAAGCCTTTAAGAACCAAGCATTTTCCCAGCCAGTGTGGCTCAGTGGTTGAGCGTTGGCCTA
>NW_005240770.1:0-245 GCF_000412655.1 Myotis brandtii
TTGCATATTAGGGTTTTATTATATAGGATATCCATTTTCTGAAATGCATAATACATAACTATATCCTGTTTTTACTATGATAACTTACTAAAAAATAGCTTTGTTGCTATTTTAATAGATAATTTAGGGAAATTTAGAAATCTGTGTCCTGGAGTTTCCCAAGACCCACCTCCAGGTTTGATGATTTGCTAGGAGGTCTGACAGGACTCATTATATCAGTGGTTCTCAACCTTCTGGCCCTTTAA
>NW_005240771.1:0-245 GCF_000412655.1 Myotis brandtii
GGGAGAGAGAGATAGAAACATCCATGAGAGAGAAACACCAATCGGCTGCCTGCTCCACGCTCTCTACTGGGGATGGAGTCTGCAACCGGACCTGTGCCCTGGGCAGCAATCAAATAGGCGGCCTCTTTGACGTATGGGATGATGCTCAGCCACTGAGCCACGCCGGCGGGGCCAGGTGTTCTTAATTAGAAGTGTTGCTAAGAAAAATAACAATGAATTCCAAGCTCTGTACTGGAAGGGCCTGG
>NW_005240772.1:0-245 GCF_000412655.1 Myotis brandtii
TTTTTACATAAACATTTTTATAGTATAAAGCGTTTATCCTCCTGAATTTATTAAAGCTTAAAACTGCACTATGACATTTTGTACAACTGTATATACACACAATATCTTGAAACTGTTCAATTCTCCATCCATCCTCATGAAAATGCATGTATAAGAACTGTATATGCACCTGTTTGTGCACAAGTTCAAAGAAGCTAAGAGAGGGATTATCGTTGCTGTTGGTTTCATCTGACTAGTATTTTTTT
>NW_005240773.1:0-245 GCF_000412655.1 Myotis brandtii
ATGATACTCTCTCATCATTGATGTTTCTATCTTTCTCATCCTCTCCATTCCTCTCTGAAGTCAATAAAAATATAAAATAAAAAAAATAAAAAAGGCTTCTTTTAAACAAAGTGTAGAGTGATGGTAACCAGAGCCCAGGGTGTGGAGTAAATAGGAAGATGTTGGTCAAAGGGTACAAACCTCAAGCTATAAGATGAATGAGGTCTGGGGATCTAATGTACAGCATGGTGATTATAGGTAATCAC
>NW_005240774.1:0-245 GCF_000412655.1 Myotis brandtii
CTTTCAAAATCATTTTTCTCCTTTAACAACAACCCCTTGTCCTGCAATGGGACTCTCCAAGCATGACCAGATTCTCTTAATCCCCAGATTAGTTCGGGCTTTGCTGATTTCATCTTTCATGCCAATTCCAACTGATCAGGCATAGCTGACTGGAATAACCTAGAAGACAGTCTAGGGTCAGAGGGAAAGAGTGCCTTGATCAGTTAATATCATCTGCCAAAGGCATAGGAAGAAGGGAATAGTAA
>NW_005240775.1:0-245 GCF_000412655.1 Myotis brandtii
AATAAAAGGGTAATATGCTAATTAGACCAGGTTAACCTGACATCTTCCGGATGTCCGACTTCTTTCTGGATAAAGCCACAGTGGCGGGGGCTGAGGCAGAGGTTGTTAGGGGCAATCAGGCAAGCAGGGGAGGAAGCAGTTAGGGGCAATCAGGCCAGCAAGGGGAAGCAAGCAGTTAGGGGCAAGATCAATCTGGCACAAAGGAGCAAGCAGTTAGGGGGCGATGAGGCCAGAAGGGGAGGGCA
>NW_005240776.1:0-245 GCF_000412655.1 Myotis brandtii
TAGCATATTCAACAATAGATAGTTAATAAATAAGTGGATCGATGAACGAATAATTGGTTGATTCATTCAGATGGCTTCAAATATTACACGCATGGATGGAGATTTAGGTGATGGGGAGTGGCACCCTATAGGACAGTGGCCTGGGGTGCTGTGAGTGATTGGTAAATGCTATGCTTTATTTCCTGATGGGTAAAGAAAAGATTAGGAGAGTTTCCTCTAGAACAGTGGTTCTCAACCTTCCTAAT
>NW_005240777.1:0-245 GCF_000412655.1 Myotis brandtii
TCCTTTTTGGAGCTCTTAGGAGTTTTTAATCTGCAGTACAATTCATAGGAGCTACAATGTATTTCCCTAAAAGGCATTTCCCCACTCCAGAGTAAGCCCACTCTACTAGACTCAGCTACATAACAACTGGGGGGCTTCCTGACACTGGGAATGCAGACGAAAGATTTCAGGCTAGAAGCCTGCAACCAAAGGACGTACCCTTGGCCAAAATCGAACCCGGGACCCTTCAGTCTGAGGACTGACGC
>NW_005240778.1:0-245 GCF_000412655.1 Myotis brandtii
GCCACGCACAGTGAGTGAGGAGGCGACCGCCCCACCTCTGCCCATTGTGAGGGCTTTGTGACCCACTGTCCTTCACAGACGTCCAGACATGGGCTGTCGTGCTGCAGCGGCCCCTCTCTGGTTGGCCCTCGATACCATGAAAATCATCGGGGAGCCAGGCCACAGCTTTCCTTCCTCTGTCAATAGGTCATAGAACACTTTCCAGGAGTCCACGGGTCTAGGCAGAAAGATGGATTCATTGTACA
>NW_005240779.1:0-245 GCF_000412655.1 Myotis brandtii
AAAAGCAAAGTTCCCTTCCTTTCATCAGCCCATACTACAGTTCAGTCACCTCCAACGCACTTTCCTTGGCTTCTGCCCTGAGCGCGGTTTGGGAGAAGAACCCCAGCTCCACTCTAGTTCCCGCTGTAAGAAAAGGCAGGCAGCAGCCCACATTCTCGGCCACTGACACATGGGGTTGGATGATTGTTAGAAGTGAGTCCTGCCAATCGTGCAAAACCACCTCTCCCCTGCAGGCAGGAGAGTCT
>NW_005240780.1:0-245 GCF_000412655.1 Myotis brandtii
GAATTTTGTGCACTGGGCCTCTAGTATTCCTATAAAGATTATACAAGACCTCTGGCCTACTCAGTCTGGTACAGAAGGCAAACATAAACAAAACACATAAATTAAAAATGTAGGGAAAAATAAAAATGTAAATAAATGTAATAAAGGTGTATATGAAGGACTGTGGAAGGGATAAAAGAAGCAATTAACTCAGTCTAAATTGCAAATACCATGGAAAGCTGAGCAGGGTTTGATTACTGAGTCTG
>NW_005240781.1:0-245 GCF_000412655.1 Myotis brandtii
AGTCTGGGGCGCGCCGCGGGACCTAGAGTCAAGTCCCTGCCCACTACCTACATGCGCTTCAAAAACGCAGGATACCCAGACCTGGCCGGCCCCACCCCCATCAAGCCTCTCCGGGCGTGGGGCACAGCCTCAGGTTCCCTGGCCCAGTGCCAGGTGGGGGGCGCAGCCAGGCAGGGGGTGAAGCCTCAACTCCCCCAGCCCAGTGCCAGGGGTGTGGCCTGAGGTCCCCTGTCAAGCCCCACTGG
>NW_005240782.1:0-245 GCF_000412655.1 Myotis brandtii
ACAAGGCCTCTGTCTGTAGAACATCTCGGTGTTCCTCGCACAGGTGGACGGCTTACAGAAGGAGAAGGCGGACGGAGGAGGCTGAGGCTGCCATCACCGTCACCGTGAACCCATGATGGGGCTGGTGAAGTCCCTGTGGTGGGGCTGGGCTGTGGGGCCCGGTTAGGCAGCCGCCTTTGCTGCTTGCTGAGCCAGGTGTTCCTGCTTCGCCTTCTCCCTGAACTCCTGTTCCCGCTGAATCAAGT
>NW_005240783.1:0-245 GCF_000412655.1 Myotis brandtii
CCAATCACCTGAGGGTGGTGAGCTGGACAAGGACATTGGTGAGCTGATCCCACTGCAGGGCCCTCTGTTCATTCCGCTAAAGGGGTTGGTTTGTCACCTTGTGGGCAGCAAACTCCCGGGGATTGACCCTCGGCCGCCAGCTGACTGGAAAGGGAGGAGCCTAGAGGGGACCCTCACTCCTGCTCCCTCTACAGGAGTTTCCCCAGCGCATGCTCGGCCCTCAGTCCCCAGGGTTATGTCTCAGC
>NW_005240784.1:0-245 GCF_000412655.1 Myotis brandtii
ACCAAAAAACTTGAAAACATTTATTTGTAAACATATATATATATATAGATATAGATATTCATTGCAGCATTATGCACTGTGGCTGAGACATGAAAACAAAGTGTCCCTCAACAACTAATTGGATAAAGAAGATGAGGTACATATATAATATGCAATACTACTCAATATGAGAAAAGATGAAATACTGTCATTTGTAACAACTTAGATGGATCTTGAGAATATCATGCTGAGCAAAATAAGTCAGA
>NW_005240785.1:0-245 GCF_000412655.1 Myotis brandtii
GCAGCAGGCAGCCAAGGAAGGAGGGCCTCGGCCAGCATCCAGAAGGCCCCAATTGGTCCTCATAGCCAGCCAGGCCTAGGGATCCTACCCATGTATGAATTTTATGCACCAGGCCTCTAGTTATACAATAAGAAGAAAATGAATGTCATCTCTATTCATTTGGCTTCTACTTTATTTTTAAGTGGAAGGAACTCCTAGACCAAATTTGAATAAATTTTGCTATTGTGGTTGAAGCTAATTGATTC
>NW_005240786.1:0-245 GCF_000412655.1 Myotis brandtii
TTTTTTTTTTTAACCTCCAGAGACCCCACTTCAAAGTAAAGCCAGTTGAAATCTCCAAAGCATGTCCAAATTGCTGGAAGTCGTGGTGTGCTGGAGTTGGCTCTGCTCACACGAACCAAAGGAGCCCGTCTCTTCCCACTTCCATGTTCAGTGGTATCCAGTTGGTAGCTTGAAACCGGCCATGCCATGAATGTTTACACCATGGAAACGGGCAAACATTCCAAGTCAGAGAGAGCTGATTGTCA
>NW_005240787.1:0-245 GCF_000412655.1 Myotis brandtii
GGGGAAAGGCTATTGGAGAAAATGACACGTGTGCTGTCTCGAAGCATTCCTCCAATGTTGCTTACTAGTTACTAGAGTTAAACGATGCTGTTACATTTACAACAGAGACATCTGGTGATCAAATTTAATGCCCCCATTAACAGGACCAACTGGCAACACCTTGCTCCCCAGGCAAGGCTCTGGGACACAATGTTACTGGCACAGAAGTGGGCAGGGGACACAGTGTAACCCACACACAGAAGCGG
>NW_005240788.1:0-245 GCF_000412655.1 Myotis brandtii
CACCCTTCCTGAGAAACCACAAAGATCCATGTCATTTTGATGGAACATGAATTTGGATCCCAGTAGAATTCAGAGGAAGAAATAAATCATGTAAAAAGGGACAGCCAGCACCTTGCCTAAAGCTCATTTAGGTTATTCTTGACTCCGAACCTATGTGATTACTAGGTAAGGGTTTCAAGATGATACTTAACCAATTTTTCTATTCTACTTGCATGAATTTTTGTGGGGAAATTATATACCTTAGT
>NW_005240789.1:0-245 GCF_000412655.1 Myotis brandtii
CACCCTTCCTGAGAAACCACAAAGATCCATGTCATTTCGATGGAACATGAACTTGGATCCCAGCAGAATTCAGAGGAGGAAATAAATCATGTAAAAAGGGACAGCCAGCACCTCGCCTAAAGCTCAATTAGGTTATTCTTGACTCCGAACCTGTGTGATTACTAGGTAAGGGTTTCAAGATGATACTTAGCCAATTTTTCTATTCTAGTTGCATGAATTTTTGTGGGGAAATTATATACCTTAGT
>NW_005240790.1:0-245 GCF_000412655.1 Myotis brandtii
GAGGATGAAATGAAGATTGTTTTCCTGCTCATCCTCACTCTGGGGAGGCCAGCTTGACAGTGAGGCTGTCACCCAGCGTTGATTTTACCTGCGGGGAGGTACCTTTCTCCAGGGCCTTCCATTGCTGTAACTGTTGACAGAAAGGGCTGGGAGTACACGCAGGGGAAGGCACTCGCTTGCCAGAGTGCAGTCTCTGAAAGGGAATAACTTGTATTTGAAGGCAGTTGGGATACACTTTTGTGTCT
>NW_005240791.1:0-245 GCF_000412655.1 Myotis brandtii
GGGCCAAAGCACATTTCTATGTGTGTTTCCTTAAGAGGGTGTGGTCTACACAGGTGATTGGAGCAGAGATCCCAGGATGTGCCCTGATGCGCCAGCCCTAGGGGCTGCCGTTGAAGTCCAGGGTGCCATGCACAGTTAGCACAAGGCACGCCTTTAGGATCAGAGGTGACGTGGAATGGAAGTTAAATGTGGGCCATGGAGTCAGACCTGGCTTTGAACCACACCCCTAAGGGATGGGGACAAAA
>NW_005240792.1:0-245 GCF_000412655.1 Myotis brandtii
CAGATGTCTGAGTGTGACATGCCTGTATGAGAAGATGTCACCAAAAATGACAAAGAGCAGATTGGGTGTAGCAGCAGCTAAAGGAGAGTGACAAAGGCTGGCAACATCCGTGTAATAAGCAGAACTACATCAAAATGTAAATATTTCCATCCTGAGTTAATGACTGGGTCTCATGAGAAAGTCTACATGACTCTTGCCCAGCCAGCGCGGCTCAATGGTTGAGCATTGACCTATGGACCAGGAGG
>NW_005240793.1:0-245 GCF_000412655.1 Myotis brandtii
TGGAGGGTGTCCAATTTATGGTGAAAAGGGTTCTTAGAAAATGTTGATTCTGACCAGGATACTCCTCAGCTCTGCCCTCAAAGTGCCTGTATATAAATGGGTATAATAATAGTTTTTTCCTCATAAATTCATTGTGAAAATGCAATATTTTATGTCTTTGGGCTATTTCCTTGCACAGGAAGAGCCCATTGTTAGCTGAGATTCCTACCCCTGACTTCCTGCTGCACCAAGCACTCCTGCCATCA
>NW_005240794.1:0-245 GCF_000412655.1 Myotis brandtii
GCCATGTAAATCTCTTATTTCCATACCAGCACAGAAGCTGTCTCTCCCACTTGAGCATATACGTATGCTAAAACATTTCCAATCTGTAAATGAAAGCAAATAACAATCCCTTTGCTATTGCACTATTCTAAGCAAGTGGTCAAAGCCACCATTGACTTTAATCACAGGAAAGGAGGCTTCCATTCTTGCCACTCTCCTCACCTCCTACCCCCATTGTAGTCTCAACCCAGTATTCAGTATCCCTA
>NW_005240795.1:0-245 GCF_000412655.1 Myotis brandtii
CTCCTCTGTCTCTCCCTCACTCATTCCACTCCAGCCACACAGGTTTTCTGCAGTTCCTTCAACACACCCGGCACTGTCCACCTTCACGGCCTTTCCACGGGCTGTATTCTCCTCCGGGTGCTCCCTTTCCCCAGACTTCCATAGTACCCTCACCTTCCTTGGGTATCTCTCCAAAATGGCCTCCACACCCCTTTCCTTCCCACCCTTCTTTATTTTCTTCCTAGCACTCCAGGAGAGACATTCTA
>NW_005240796.1:0-245 GCF_000412655.1 Myotis brandtii
TGTTGTGGGATGAAATTGCCAAGCTAAGACTGGAAATGGACTCAGTAAAAAATCAGACCCTGGAAATGGGAAAAGAATATTTTGAGGACATTGCAATTGGCAAAGAAAAGACAATAACAGAAAGAGTATCTCAACACAATGCACAGCTTGAAGTTCTGAGAGCTGAGCTTATGATGCTAAACCATAAACTGGAGATTGAACAACAAAACAGAAGAAGACTGGAAGCACAAGTTGAATCATACCGG
>NW_005240797.1:0-245 GCF_000412655.1 Myotis brandtii
TGAGGGCGCCCCCTGGTGTCCAGACGGCAGCGTGCGCCTCTCTAATGCCGCCAGGTGAGGGCCAGTCTCCAAATGCCTGGATTGTCCTGTGTTGTTCTTTTCTGCGGTGGGGCAGGTCCTACACTGGAAACTCTGCCTCGTAGACCAAGACCATCCGGGGAACTTTCTGGCTGTGAGGAGTCCGGTCAAACCAGCCTTCTTTTATGATAAAAATATAGAACGTCACTGTCCTCCACCCACTGGGG
>NW_005240798.1:0-245 GCF_000412655.1 Myotis brandtii
TATAATAAAGAGCTAATATGCTAATTAGACAGGACAGTGGAACGACCTTCCAGAACAACCAGAGGGCGGGGGGCGGGGCCAGTGAGCCTGCATGCCAGGCCAGCCATGGTGGTCCCAGCGCTGCCCCATCGGAAGAGGCGGTGGGAGAGGGGGCAGAACCATCTGGTGCCTCCACAGAGGCAGGATGGAGTGGGACTACGGCACCTCAACCTCACACGGGCCCTCACCCCACCAGCCCGGCCCCC
>NW_005240799.1:0-245 GCF_000412655.1 Myotis brandtii
AAAGAAAGAACACCCCTAGTGATCTCAAAGGAGCAGTTTTTTCTATGTGCCCACTGTGAGCCAGGAGAGCTTGTGAAAATCATGGATATGGCAAGCTGGGATTTGCTGCCATGGAGTTATAAAGGCAGGCGGTTAGCATTTACTAAGTTCTCACTCTGTACAGGTTCTGCAGCGCTAATACAATCCTTTGTCCCATGTTACAGTGAGAAGTTTACAATGTAAGAGCACCAAGCTTTCAAAGTTCT
>NW_005240800.1:0-245 GCF_000412655.1 Myotis brandtii
TTAGGCAATTCTTCTCCTTTATTCATGAAACCTGCCCATGGTTCCCCCTAGAGGGCACTATTGACTATAGACGATGGAAAAGAGTAGGCGATGCCCTTCAGGATTTCTATCAAACCTTTGGCCCTGAAAAGATCCCTGTCTCTGCCTTCTCATATTGGAATCTTATCCAGGATATCCTTAAAGTCCACCCTAAAGACCCAGACATCCAAAACATAATAAAAACAGCGGAAAAAGCCCTTAAGGAT
>NW_005240801.1:0-245 GCF_000412655.1 Myotis brandtii
TATATGTCCCCCATCCTTTTACTTGTAACTTATCTATACCTTTTATTTAAAATTGGTGTCTTGCTAATCATAAATTTTCTCAGCTTTTGTTTGCTGAAAAAAACTTCATTTCTCCATTTTCTAATGACATTTTCACTGAGTATAAAATTCTGGGTTGAGAGTTTTTTCCTACCAGCACTTTGAAGATGTCACTCCATTGTCTCCTTGCTTGCACCATTTCTGATGAGAAGTCTGCTATTATTCTT
>NW_005240802.1:0-245 GCF_000412655.1 Myotis brandtii
AGTATAGATTCTATTTTTCTTTTCATCATGTTCATGTTTTTCTTTACATTTTCCAGCAGATTTATAAGTTTTTCAAGGCCTTTATCTGGTAATGCCATCATTTTTTCTCATTTTTTAAATCTATTCCTATGATTTATTTTTCTACTAATTATGGGTTATATTGTTTTGCATTTTTGTGTGCCTGGTACTTTCTTATTGTATGATAAGCATTGTGAATTTTATGATATTGAGTGCTGGATTTTGTT
>NW_005240803.1:0-245 GCF_000412655.1 Myotis brandtii
TCCCTAGAAGGGATATTTCCTTAAGATTCTTTCCAAAACTGTAAAGATGGGAGCAAATCTGATTCATATTTTTATGATTATTGGTAGATTATTAAAATATCAAATTCCACAATTGTGCTAATGCATAATAACATCCAGGCTTACATACACATACTTATTTATCCACACATTCACCAGAATTGTGTATGTTTACTGAAAAAAAAATTGCTAACTTAGGAGGAGGAAATGTCTTTAATATATTTTTT
>NW_005240804.1:0-245 GCF_000412655.1 Myotis brandtii
CTGGTGGTCAGTGCACTCCCACAGCCAACCTCCAGCACCACCCCCAACCTGGCTTGCCGACCCCCATCAGCCCCTGGTATAAAACCATTCGTAGAGACCTGCTTCTGGGTCGGGATTTCATATGTAGCAGAGCATCTCCCTCGCTGAGATCTATTGAAAGTCAGCCCTTAACACAAGGGTTTGTCTTGCTCCCATCCTCTTTCTTCCCAGGGGGCCAACTGCCCACTGCTGTGGTGGTGGCAGCA
>NW_005240805.1:0-245 GCF_000412655.1 Myotis brandtii
CAAACTTCACTGCAAGTGGCTGCAAAAGTGAAAGTGCGCGGGCGGCACTTTTTATAAACGTTTGTGGCGCGAAGAAGCAGCTGTGTCATTGGTTCAGGTTTCAGCTTCATCTAAACCAGTGAGCGTGCAAGTTTGGGATTCTGGCGCTCTGATTGGGCAGAGCTAAGTTTTGAGCTTGCTCTCAGGAGCCAACACACACAGGGCTCTGGTTTATCACCTTATTTGCATGCGAGGTTCTATATAAA
>NW_005240806.1:0-245 GCF_000412655.1 Myotis brandtii
GCCTCCACAGAGCAGTCTAGAAAAGGCCACATGTCCACTGCATCCGGCTTCGGCCCCAGGGTCAGGGACAGAGGCTGGAGGAGATGGACTTGCATCTCTTGGGAACAGACAGAAGGTGCTCCTCCCAGAGCAAAGGTGATTCTGTCTCTTCATTGTGTTTAGGATCACGGCGCCCACATGCCCAATGTGAGAAGGGCTCTCACACTGCGTTAGAATGTATAGAAATTTAATATCACTTTCTGAAC
>NW_005240807.1:0-245 GCF_000412655.1 Myotis brandtii
AGCCTTGTCAGTGACTGCTGTGGGAAGAACAGCAGTGGCTGTGTGGGGGACAGGCACAAGACACAATGGTTGCCCTGCTGCTTCCAGGGCATAGACATTCACAGGGCAAAAGTAGTGACCAAGGCCCACCCCTTTCCAGCACACAGTGGAAAAAGTTCCAGGAATCATGATGATGCTGCTGGAGCCCAATGCCTGGACAACATGCTGCAGAGAGGCAGCTCCCTCGGCTAGGACACCCTCAGGCA
>NW_005240808.1:0-245 GCF_000412655.1 Myotis brandtii
CCCCCCTCCTCTTTCTGCCCTGGGGCTTCCAGGGGCACCTCTGGGCCATTCCTGTAAGCTCTGTTTCCCCCTCCTTGCCCTGGTGGGCAGCAGGAATCTGATAAACCAGTCTCCCCTAAGGTGTCAGTGGCTGAATCCCTGTGTTACAGGTTCCTAGCACAAAAGGAGCCTTATCAATGGGAAGCTTCAGTCATTCACGGGGAATGTCGGGCTCTGTGACTGGCAGGTGGGATGCTGTTTGGGGG
>NW_005240809.1:0-245 GCF_000412655.1 Myotis brandtii
CCCCTCAGTGACCACGAGGATGCCCGGGAGACGTATGGCTGTGATACAGGACATTCATGATCTCAACCTTGACCTCAGGAGCCTGAGCGTACACCAGACAGACACCGACGCTGGGGACGAGGGCAGTTAGGAAGGTGGAGTCTCTCTCGTCCTCTGAGAGCAAAGGGCCATAAGATACCGTCAGCGATGACGGAGACCAGGCACTGAGGGTTATGCCTATTAATTTAAACCGCAAAGGTAACCAA
>NW_005240810.1:0-245 GCF_000412655.1 Myotis brandtii
ATCTCTGAAAAATGCAGTGCGCCATTGAAGTATTTTGGCATATGCTTAGTCACACATTGCCTCTGCAATATCAGCGTCTTTGTCTCTTCTACATCTAACAGATGCCATCTTCCTCAACACTCTTTTAACTTTAAATTGTTAAAAAGAAATATTGCCAATCCTTCCTAACCCTAATTTTTATTTTCCTAATAAACAAAATCTGTGAAAGAGTTCCAGACTCTATGTCAGGGCCCTGCTGCAAGGAG
>NW_005240811.1:0-245 GCF_000412655.1 Myotis brandtii
AAGTGCCAGTGTTTACTTAATTTCCTCTGTTTTGTACTATTCTCTCACAGAGCCATGTAGTAAATATGTGTTGAATTAGGCTGAAAGTAGTTGAGAATCTTCAAAGGGGGGAGTGGGGCGGGGTTCACTTAACAGAACAAAATATTAAAACAAATCAAAATATCCCGGGGGGCAGCAGGCATGGCTCAGCAGTTGAGCATCCACCTATAACCAGGAGGTCATGGTTCCGTTCCTGGTCAGGGCAC
>NW_005240812.1:0-245 GCF_000412655.1 Myotis brandtii
CTTGCTACAAAAGTCTCAAAAATTACTCTTTGGCAAGATTAGATACATGTTTCTTATTGTATTATTTGCTAATCGACAATATATAGCCAACAGAATAACTTTAAATATTTCTTATGATTCATTCCACGTCTTCCATTCCTGGCCCCAGACTCTTTCCGGACCCAACTTTGCATTAATGCTAGTGTACTAGGGGACATCTTGCTTGGTGTATATTATGCATCTAATATATTTGCTGACTTGATGTA
>NW_005240813.1:0-245 GCF_000412655.1 Myotis brandtii
CACTCGGTCCCTGCTCTGCCCGACCCGAGGCCATCACCTCGCCCCCAGGCCCCACCGTCTCCCTCTGTGCCGAGAGCCAGGTCGCCTGTGTGGGGATTCGAACACACGGCTCCAGGTCTGTGCACGCTTCCCCCGAGGGGGGTCTGTGTCCCATGACCTCACACCTGGCGGCCTCCGAGGCTCCAGCCCACCAACGGGGAAGGGGGACGACGTGGCCGTGAGGGTGCATCCAGGGACCACGCAGT
>NW_005240814.1:0-245 GCF_000412655.1 Myotis brandtii
GGAGCAATCACTGTGGCTCCTACCAGGACTGTTCTCGAGGCCCCGTGAGTCCATGCGGAGCTCTCGGCACAGGCAGGCCTGTCCCCATGTTCTTCAACCAGGCTATGAGAACGTCTGTATTTCTTCCTCCCCCGCCCCGCAACACACTAGCATGGGCAGAGATCACCTGCACTCATTGCAGAGCCCTGAGTTTTCACCACCAGCCAGTGGGTTTGGGGATGGGCAACCTCAGAGCCCCATCACCG
>NW_005240815.1:0-245 GCF_000412655.1 Myotis brandtii
AAAAAAATAAAAAAATATTGTCCAGAGTAATAAGACAGTAAAAATATTCTTTTAAAATAAGATATGATACATTTACAACTGGTTTCATTGATTCTGTTTAATGTACTGGTGGCCTTAAGCAGCAGAAAAAAAAATACTTGTTTGATTAATTGTCCCTATAGAGATTTAATTGTCTGCAATGGAAAAACTAAGATAATCAAAAGACAACTCATTAGGAGTAATAAGAAAATGTGGCAATGATATTT
>NW_005240816.1:0-245 GCF_000412655.1 Myotis brandtii
GGGCACCTCTAACTTCTTTTCCTTACGGCTGACACAGCAAGTTTGGCTAAAACATTGGAATCGTTTCATTTTCCATTATTAGCATGACTCTTACCAGAATAAAATATGGCTTTTTAAAATGTTCTCCAAAAAAATGGAAAATATATACTTTTTGGTTTAAGAAGCTCACTAGGTCATAAAATATGGAGCCACCTCGGTTGCGTTTAGTGTGGCTTCCCAGCAGCTGCTCTGGCCTGGGCGGTAAC
>NW_005240817.1:0-245 GCF_000412655.1 Myotis brandtii
AGTCGCCCCTACTCTCTAGCCGTGCTGGTCACGGCTACTCAGACTTACTTGTGTCTAAAATATCAGGAAGTATAGAAGCCTACCATGTCATCACCCTAATGAAGAAGAGAATATATTTTCACTTTGTAACGGAGAGAGAATATCCAAAGTCCTGTTTTCCCAAAAGCATCTCTTCAGATCAAGGGGTTTCTGAATCTTCATCCAATCATAGGACAGGTGCCAGGGCTTAAAAATTAGAGTGTTCA
>NW_005240818.1:0-245 GCF_000412655.1 Myotis brandtii
CTTTTCTGCAGAGGATTAAAGCAACAGTGCAAGGCTGGGCCTCTCTTACACCTTTGCTACTCAGACACCACATGCTCTCTTGTAAACTCTATAATTTGTCCTAATTGGTCAGGCAGGTCCCACAATAAAGCTGGACCAGAGAAAATTTGTCAAACCAAAAACCTGCTTGGGATGGAAATGTTAAGGGAAAATTAGCAAAGGATAGTGGGTAGGAGTGGGCCAGGAAAGAATGACCAGGCCCACAT
>NW_005240819.1:0-245 GCF_000412655.1 Myotis brandtii
TAGAACAGTGATATGCTAGTTTTGACATATGGTATTTGACACAGTGTAAAATGCAGATTTTAAGCGGAGAATTTTGACAAAATGTATACATCTATCTATCACTCACATCAAGATGCAGAACGTATTCATTACTCCTAAAGTTTCCTGTTGCCGTTTTTCCATTCATGTTGTCACATGTACCAATAGTTAACTTATTTTCATTGCTAAGTAGTATTCCTTTGTGTGACTATATCATAATATATTTA
>NW_005240820.1:0-245 GCF_000412655.1 Myotis brandtii
GAATATTATTAGCAACAACAACAACAAAACAATGTTACTTGGGAATTTTGAATTTACTCATGACCCATGAGAGAGAAACCATACAGAGATGAAGTTCATAATAAGCTTATTCTGAATCATTTTTTAAAAATTTCAAGACATTTCCCCAAATTTCTTCAAATTATTTCACTTGGAGTCTTTTTTTTTTTTAGGGATGTATACATATACTATGACATCCGACTAACTAGATCTAATTTTCATTAGTA
>NW_005240821.1:0-245 GCF_000412655.1 Myotis brandtii
TGGGGACAGAGTGCAGTCCCATGGGAGCTGGGAGATTTCCCTGTTCTGCTCAGAGGTCATGGAGCGGGAGGAAGTCCGCCAAGCAGCACATGGAGAGCTATGGACAGGACACGCATCAGAGTCACTACTCATTACTTCATTTTTAGGGATAACCCGGGAAAAGGCCCAGTTTAAACTATAGTTTGTATACATACGTCTGTGAAAGAAATTTGCCATAAATCACCATAAGAAGGATGTAATTGGGG
>NW_005240822.1:0-245 GCF_000412655.1 Myotis brandtii
CTGGGCGCCTCTCTTTGCCTAAACTGTGAGATGTTGTAGGTGCGTCACCCTTGAGCCTTGAGAGCCTAGAGGGGTGGTTACTGGAAAGCGAGCCTCCCACCACAGAACCAGGGGTTTGATTTCAGCCCATGAGGAGTGGCGAGAACCACACCTTCGCGTCAGAATCAAGCCCCCATGAAGGCCCACATGTGAAGGGCCACGTGTTGAAGAACCTGGCTCTGTCCTTGTTCTCTTTTCGTCATTCT
>NW_005240823.1:0-245 GCF_000412655.1 Myotis brandtii
CACACACAGAGCTCAAATCTCCTCCATCCACACCTTTTTGAAAGTCTGTACAAGACCTATGCTCTCATTTGAAGCACTAAGGAAAATGGGGAAATAAGACTAAATTTCAAACCAAATTTTATCAGCCAGTCTCCATTACCAGATATTCTGCCTGACACTCCTGAATATTCAACTCAGAGAGATCCACTCATGCACCAGAACCCAGCTCGATCATGAAATCTGGAGGCAAGACAAGTGGATGTTCA
>NW_005240824.1:0-245 GCF_000412655.1 Myotis brandtii
GATTGCCCCTAACCACCTCTGTCTGCCTGCCTGGTCGTCCCTAACTGCTCCACTGCCGGCCTGATCGCCCCTAACCGCCTCTGCCTTGGGCCGCACCCAGGACCCAGGCTTCCCTCCTCCGGCCTGCCACAGGACCTCAGGACCCAGGCTTCCCTCCCTCTGGCCGGCTCAGGACCTGGGGCAGGGTGACTTTGCCCAGGCTGCAGCAGCAGCCACAGGCGCCCAGGACCAGGATGGGGGTGGGG
>NW_005240825.1:0-245 GCF_000412655.1 Myotis brandtii
GTCCCCTAACATATAAGTAAACACATAATAATTGTTCCGTTAACACTTTTAAATGTGTGACTTGATATGAATATATGACTGCAAGCAATACTAAAAAAATTCCACCAATAATTCAGCAAACATTTATTGTGTGAACGTTATTGTGCTAGGTCCCTTAAGAGATACAAAAATGGATCAGACATGAATCCTGCCCTCCAAGCTCTTACAATTTTCCAGAGGATATCAGAAATGTGTATAAATAACAA
>NW_005240826.1:0-245 GCF_000412655.1 Myotis brandtii
AGTCTGCGTTAGATACTGTTCTAGGCCATGGGAATACTCTGGGACAACAAACAAGCTAGATTTCTGATCCCTTGGAGCTTGTATCTAGAGAGGGATCCACCCAAGCGCAGCTCTGTCTCACTAGATTGCAGTGGTTTCCTAACCGCCTCCCTATCCCTCGTTCATTCATCGACATTGATTTGTTGAGTGTGTGCTAAGTGCCTAGCACTGTGCTGGATGTGCCTGAAGAATGTCGGGAAGACTAG
>NW_005240827.1:0-245 GCF_000412655.1 Myotis brandtii
CTTTGCAACCTTTTTGTAGGTCTAAAATTAATTCCAAATAAGAATTTCATTCAAATAAGTTAAGCAGGATGATGCAATAGATTGTAATGTGGTAGAGAATATTATTTACAAATAGTATCAAGGAATGTGCCTGGCTCATTTGAGAGCCTGGATGACTGAAACCTGCAGAAAGACCAACAAGTGCAAAGATTATGAGTTGGCTCACAAGTCACTCACAATTCTCCATGAAAAATATATAAACTGCT
>NW_005240828.1:0-245 GCF_000412655.1 Myotis brandtii
CGGCGTCCACGCCCCCCCAGCAGGCTGCCCTTTGATGAGCACAAACCTCCTGCTCTTTGATGTGACTCGAGATTTCAAACTACATTAAGTCGCGTGACAAACAGCGCAGCCGGGGAACCTGGAGGAAACAGTGTGATTTTGATCTTAGCAAAAGCTTTGATCATGGGGATGGGTGATGGGGCGCCTGCCGCCCCCGCCTATCGGCTCTGGGACAGAGGGCTGCTCTGCCTGGTTTCAGGGTGCAC
>NW_005240829.1:0-245 GCF_000412655.1 Myotis brandtii
GCAGCGAACGTGGTTCAGTCCGGCGAATCCCATTTGACAGAAAAAGGCAGTAAACGGGAATCTCTTTTTTTGAATAAAAAAGAAGAAGAAATGAAGTACCTGTCATGGTGACAAGTGGCGCGCGGAGGAGTCCGGGATTATAAATGGTCGCAGCTGCAACCGGCTCGCTGGGGACCGGGCTCTCCCGCGATCCGCACGGGGAAGCGCATGGTAGGCTCCTCTCGGCCCGGCTCCCACACTCACTC
>NW_005240830.1:0-245 GCF_000412655.1 Myotis brandtii
CTCTCTGAAATCAATAAAAATTTATTTTTAAAAATTTACATTATAACTACTAAGGCAAAACAACATATCTAAGAAGTGTGCAATACTAATTTTCATCTATAGTTCTATGGCTCCTGGATCAGCAGCATCAGGAAACATGTTAGAAATGTAAATCTGGAAATCTACCCAAATCCACTGAATCAGAAAATCTAGGGGTGAGGGCCACTATCTGTATTAACAATCCCCCTAAGTGATTCAGATGCATC
>NW_005240831.1:0-245 GCF_000412655.1 Myotis brandtii
ACACACACACACACACAAATACGAGTGTACCTGGGGAGCTCTGACAGGATCAGTGGACTGTGTCCAAGTCTGGATCCTGGCTGTGACGCTGCACGATGGTTCTGGAAGATGCTATCACTGAAGGAAACTGGGCATAGGGTCTGCAGGATCTCTTGGTATTATAGCTTACAACTGCAGGGGGATCTATAATGCCCTAAGATAAAACTTTATGGTTTTTAAAGTCCTTTGGATCAGGAAGCAGAGAC
>NW_005240832.1:0-245 GCF_000412655.1 Myotis brandtii
GAACTCTGTGTTTAACATCTGAGGAGCTGCCAGACTCCTCCATCGTGGGTGTGGAGGGTCACATCCCCATGGTCATACGTGAGGGCTCCGATTTCTCCACACCCTCGCCACCACTGTTGGATTCTAGCCATCCTAGTGAGTGGGGAGTGGCATCTCGCTGGGGTCTTGATTTGCTTTATTGCCGTTTGTATTTCTTCTTTAGAGCAATCTCTGTTCCATCCTTCGCCCATAGTTTGAGTCATTTG
>NW_005240833.1:0-245 GCF_000412655.1 Myotis brandtii
AGGTTTCAGATACCCACAGTCAATGCCAGTTCAAAATACATATTAGAAAAACCCAGGAATGTACAGCTCCTAAGTTTCCAATAAATTACACACCATTATGTGTAAAGTGATGAAATCTCACATCATCTCACTCCATCCTGCCTGGAATGTGAATCATCCCTTTGTCCAGCATATCTGATTGTCTATGCTGCCCACCCATTGTCACTTAGAGGCTGTCTGGGATGTCAGATTGACTGCCACATTAC
>NW_005240834.1:0-245 GCF_000412655.1 Myotis brandtii
TTATTTGACATTTCATTTTTTATTTGTACCAATATATATGAAATTATATTTAAAGGAGATAATAAATAGACTTGCACAGGAAAACGTAAGAAAAAAATTAGCAAACAAAATTGCTAATTTATAAAGGTTCAATAAGAGTGGCTGAATAATGAATACATTTAGGTGAACACTTTTCTTATGATGTACATTGGAGTGTGTGCTGTAAAAACTTTTCTGGAAGGCATTTTGACAATAAGTATAAAGAG
>NW_005240835.1:0-245 GCF_000412655.1 Myotis brandtii
AGCAGCCCGGGCACCCTGCCCAGGACGAGAGGCCCTGACCGCTGCCGGCCTGGCCAGGGAAGGTCACAGGCTGTGCGGCCCCGTCAGGAGGAAAAGTGATTTGGGGGCGAGTCCTCAGCTGCGGGGAAACCTCGGCGGCAGACAACACGCTCCCAGTAGCTGCAGAGCGAGGTTCTCCCTCATTCTGCCCGATGATCCACAGAGCCGTGCCCTCCGCCCTCCAGCACCACCAGGAAACGCCGCCC
>NW_005240836.1:0-245 GCF_000412655.1 Myotis brandtii
TTGGCCTTTCCTACCGTAATTGCTCTCTTCACACAGGTCAGGATATCAACATAAAGGTTTTTTCAACAGCTTGTTGTATCTATTCAATTATGCATTCCGGGAGTGAAGAAATAACCACAAGATGGTTTTTGGGAACCACTGGGCCCACTGTCAGATGGATCTGACGTGAAATCTCATTGCTCATCTGACCTCCATAAATCCGTACTCTGGTGAATCACAGTGATGTTTGGGGTCTCTAGGAATTA
>NW_005240837.1:0-245 GCF_000412655.1 Myotis brandtii
TTTTGGAGAGAGGGGAGGGGCGAGTGAGAGAAACTTCCATGTGAGAGAGAAGCATCCCCCTTACCTGTGTGGCTTCCTCGGGAGATGCTGATGGTCAGGTTCTGTGGTGCATCTGGACAGAGGGACACAGTGAGGAACAGAGTCCCTTCCCCACCTCCCCACCCCCAGGACACACAGAAACGGGAAGTGGAGAGACAGGCGCCTGTGTCCTTCCTACAGAACATCCCCCACCCCCACCCCCACCT
>NW_005240838.1:0-246 GCF_000412655.1 Myotis brandtii
GCTGGGAGGAGGCAGGCGGATTAGCCTGTTGGAAACTTGTGACAATTTTGGGGTCCCTGCCTTGATGTGAATCTTGACCCTACAACTTGGTAGCACCTCTCCTGCACAAATAATAACGTGCCTGCCTGTGTCCTAACCTGGGACCCACGGAACACTGTCTCCTAGGGGTGTGTGAGGGCATTAAATGAGATCTTACGTGTTGGAAGTGTAGAGCCGGGCCTGGACGTTGGGAGGGTTCGATGAACC
>NW_005240839.1:0-246 GCF_000412655.1 Myotis brandtii
AAACCATGAATTCTGAACTGACCAGTGAATCCCATGAGTAAATTACAAACCGATTCATTTCACCTAGGGCACTTATCTTGTGTTGCTTTGACATTTAAAGACAATGATTGGTTAGTCTGCCTAGTCCCAAATTGGACTTTCACATTCACTAATTCATAATAATCTTATAAATTAGATTTCTAGAATAAAATCTAATAAATCTAGAATAGAAGTATTCAATCAAGGAAAAATACTTTATCATGGAAT
>NW_005240840.1:0-246 GCF_000412655.1 Myotis brandtii
AAATTCTTAAGTATTGTAATGAGTTTCGTAAGGTGTATGCTTTTTCTTCTCCTTTACAAACAGAAAAGATGGCATACAGAAGGAAAGATAGAGTGACTTTTCTAGAGGCTCATGGTCAACAGTACACAGTACCACAGCCTACCAGTTTTTCAGGCTCTTCTGTATTTCAGTGGCAAAAACTGATCTGCTCTACCTTTGGGTTATTATTCTGACAGTGTCTTTTGTTTGGACAGGGATTTTTTTGGA
>NW_005240841.1:0-246 GCF_000412655.1 Myotis brandtii
TACATGCCCTTGACCAGGAATCGAACTCATGACCCTTAGGTTCCTGGGCCAATGCTCTTACCATTTAGATACATGGGCCACAATGGTACATAGCTTTTAATTCCTGTTTGTGCAGAGCTTCAAGGTCAGCCATATCTCACTGATATTAGGGTCTTTTCAGGTCTTATCTGGCTTGGCATACACTCAGCCCTGCATATGCGCATGGCCTTCTAACTTCCCAGGAATATGTAAGTTTTTCAAATCCCT
>NW_005240842.1:0-246 GCF_000412655.1 Myotis brandtii
GCCAATCCCAGATCTTATTGGGAGTCTGAATATAAAGAGCCCCTAGGAAGCTGCTAGCTCAATGGTTTTCAATGCCTCCTTCCCAAAACCCTATGGTTTTCAAGGAGATGTTTCAAAATGTTATGGAGGAGTGTGTCTGAAGCTCTGGGTTCCCTACCCTTGTTTAACTACAACATCTAGGAGGTAGAGATTGAGTTTTTGTATAAAATTCTAATGTTATAAAAAATTATCCTATATAATAAAAGC
>NW_005240843.1:0-246 GCF_000412655.1 Myotis brandtii
CTCTGACTGCGAGGGAGCGGCTGTGCCCACCTGCCTGCGTGAGAAACCCCGCAGCTGAGGGGCCCGAGAGAGCGGGCTGTGGAGAAGGAGCCCCTGCCCTCTGGCGTGACCGTACTGCCACGTGGGCATCCGTGGGGATCCAGAGGACACTACAGGCCCCCCAGGCTTAACATCGGCGCTGCTATGGCAGGAAGAAGGGCCACCTGCCTACCATGCGCATCTGAGCAGCAGCAGCAGCTTTAGAGG
>NW_005240844.1:0-246 GCF_000412655.1 Myotis brandtii
TATTATCATATGCAAAATAAGATTTTTATCTTTTATGGTAGTAATAAATATTGTATAGAAAAACAGTGTTAAAATCTTAATAATAGTGCCTTGTTTATGGTAGAAATTCATTTATATATGTGTGTGTGTGTTTTGGTTCTGTGTAGGGAAGACGTTCATTCTAAGATTGAGGAACATTAAGATATAGATGTTGATTTTAGCTAGGCTTACTCTGTGCCTTTTCAAGGAAGCCATACAAAATGTCTG
>NW_005240845.1:0-246 GCF_000412655.1 Myotis brandtii
ACTATGCTAAAGAGATATATGGAATAGCACATATCTCTCTAAACCTGCAAGAGGTCTTTATTTATAGTTTAATTAATTTTTGTAAGAGTAGTGTAAATAATGTGAATTTGCCTTGTGAACTACCCTTTTCCCATAAAAATCTTCCTTTTCATTCTAACTAGCTTTGGATAGACCAAATAGGCATTTTATTTTTCTTTAATCTAAACAACCAGTTGCTTTGAAATCTGCAATCTCATTCAAAGCTAT
>NW_005240846.1:0-246 GCF_000412655.1 Myotis brandtii
GGGGGGGGGATTAGGCTGGGAGAGCAGAATTCCCAACACTTAAGGGAAGGCCTGGGCCACCAGTGCGGCCTGGGACCTGGCGTCATCCACCCACCGGCTAAGAACCTGGGACGTGGTGCTTACTTTCCTGTGGCTCTGTCTTCTCATCTGCAAAATAGGTCGCAAAAGGGCCTCGCTCATTGTTTATAATGTTTAAAGATCCTCACCTAAGGATATGTTTATTGATTTTTAGGGAGAGAGAGGAAG
>NW_005240847.1:0-246 GCF_000412655.1 Myotis brandtii
ATTTGGGGTAAGTCTTCATCCTGAGTAGAGAGATGATAATAGTAATAGCATCAGCTAAGCATATCTGCACTCGCCTAATTTGCTAAGCACCACGTGGAGTACTTCACATGTATTGCTCGTTTAATCTTCATAAAAACCATAGGTGGGAGACATTATTTTCCCTTTTGTTGATAAGAAGCCTAAGGGGCAGAAAGATAATATAGCTGATCCAATATTTACAGGGAGTAACAAATGGTGGAACCAGGA
>NW_005240848.1:0-246 GCF_000412655.1 Myotis brandtii
ATTACAAGTTGGCAACTTACAGGATTAATCTTTGCATTGGTTTTCAGCTATCTGTTTGTGACTAAAGGCGATAGTAAATATTTTAAGCATCATGAAAGGTCCCTGGATTTAAATCCATTATTTGAACTAAAAATGTAGAAATTTGATTTTGTACACTTTTTAATCTGTCAAATAGAGTCAAGAGCAACCAAAATACTTCACAGTTCTTGGGTTCTCATTTTCAAAAATATTCTGTATTAGTTTTTT
>NW_005240849.1:0-246 GCF_000412655.1 Myotis brandtii
CTGACTGTGGAAAGGAGATCCACGGGACTGTTGGTGCGGGGCGATTAGAGATCTGGTTTCCCTAATTACAGAGAACTGAGCCTCAAAGGGGCAGCCTGAAGCGCTGACTAGGCCATGCAGTGCTGGTAAGAGAGGAGCTTACAGAGTCTCAGCCTTCCCCGTTTCTGTGGCTGGCGTTTGTTTGATTGTTTTCGCTGAACCCTGTTCAGAGGACATTTCGGATACAGACACTCACCTGTGCTGAAG
>NW_005240850.1:0-246 GCF_000412655.1 Myotis brandtii
AGGGATAGAGAGATGGAAACATAGATGAAAGAGAAATATTTTGATCATCTGCTTCCTTAAATGTCTCATACTGGCGAACCAGCCAGCAACCTGGGCAGGTGTCCTGACCAGGAATAGATGACGAGACATCTTGGTTCACAATTCTATCCTCAACCATTGAGAAATACTGACTGGGCAATGTGGATTACTTCTTAGAATGTGTCTGTTACTTCATTTATGTTTTGACAACATCTATTTCATTTTTTT
>NW_005240851.1:0-246 GCF_000412655.1 Myotis brandtii
ACGCCTCCCTCTCCTGACACGTCCTGGAGCCAGGACCGACCGGCCGCATGGCCGTCCGTTTTCCCCGGCGCCCACTCAGAAGAGTTATCTTAACCCTCATCCCAGAATTATTGCAAAGGACGCCCAGCCGGGGCTCGGGGATGCCCGAGAGGCACGTGCTTGCAGCTAGCTGACTGTCATGGCGATCGAATGCCGGCCAGCCGGGCGGACGCCTGCAGCTCACCACGGGCAGCCTCGGGGCCAGTG
>NW_005240852.1:0-246 GCF_000412655.1 Myotis brandtii
GATTCTCTCCTGATCCGACCCGTAACTCCCAAAGCCTGTCCCTCCCGGTGAGCGGTGAGCGTGCGGTCAGCGGAGGCGATCTTGGTGAGTGAAGCCATCGCGCGCCCCTGTGCGTCGCCGCTGGGACTGCGCTGCCAGGGACAGGCGAGCTTCGTCCAATGCCCTCTGCTTCTCAGCACGTGTTTCTCTCTTTAAAGAGAAGAGGCTTCTAAAGCCAAGGCACCCGACTCGGAGTGGGGAGGGAAA
>NW_005240853.1:0-246 GCF_000412655.1 Myotis brandtii
TGGGCTGGACAGGATTTATAATTGGGGCCACTGCCCTTAATATCAGCAGCTGGACAATTAATTGATCAGCAATTAGCTCAAACGACCAGAAAAGGGGAAAATCCTGTGGGTTCCCCGAGCCACAGACAATGGCAACCGAGCGACGACTACGCGCCTTGGAAGACATCGAAGGGGAAATCTGCACCATCCTGCAGAATGCAGGCACAGTGATCCTGGAACTTTCCAAGGAAAAAACCAATGAGCGGC
>NW_005240854.1:0-246 GCF_000412655.1 Myotis brandtii
CCCAAAATAGGGAGAAAGTCTGTTATACAATGATTTATTGTACATAAATAATGCCTCATTATTTATAATATATATAAAATTAGTAAATATCCTAAATGGCCAAAAAATAAGGAAATGGCTAAGCAAATGATAGCCCATCCATACAATTGAGTCAGTACTGTGAAGTCACTTAAAATGATGGGAAGAGGTATGGTAAAATAGCAGGAATATGAATACTGAAATCAGAGGGACCGATATAGTCTCCAT
>NW_005240855.1:0-246 GCF_000412655.1 Myotis brandtii
CTCTGTGGTGTTGTCCGTGGTGCTAATGTGAGGTTAGCATCCTGTTCCCAAGTGAAGGGAGGGGCAGACAGAATAAGAGGACTTTAAAAAAATCTTATATCTCCTCAGGAACACATAGCACTATTGACTATCTATTACTTCAGTCTTAGGTCACAGCATTAAGAGCTCCAGGTTTTGATCACATAAGTTCTTTTTAAATAACTTAGTATTTTAAAAAATACATTTGTGTTGATTTCACAGAGGAAG
>NW_005240856.1:0-246 GCF_000412655.1 Myotis brandtii
TGACAATATGACGAGATGTGACTGCTCAGCCTCCCTATCTCTGCCTCCATCTACTGAACGTTCATTATCACTCTGCGGTGAAGCATTGAGTCTCGTCAAATTGCAAACATCCTCGGCAACGACAACGTATACAAAGTTGTGTCCAGGTCTTCCTCCCTTCATCCCCAGACTGACCTCATGATTTCCTTCCTTGTGAAGAAGGTGCAGTCCTGCGGAGAGAGATGGTGGCTTGGCCCAGACCCTACC
>NW_005240857.1:0-246 GCF_000412655.1 Myotis brandtii
AAATGTGTTTTTAACTATGATTAAAAAATGGAAAATTTTATACATAAAACAATTTAAACTGGAATCACTAGCAAGTGCTACCAGCTTAAATTATATGCTAAGTGGGAGACAATATATGATATTTATTTGCAAGAGGGTAGTGTGGAAAATATGTAAATAATTGTGTACTAGTCTAAAAAATGCATTATCAGCTGATGGTGAACATTTGAATATTTATTTATTTTAAATATATTTTTATTGATTTCA
>NW_005240858.1:0-246 GCF_000412655.1 Myotis brandtii
GTTGCAGGGTCTGGGATGCAACGGAGAGCAATGGAAAGACCCTAGGATGGTAATACAGCCACTCGCTGGGCAGAACTGACGTCCCAGATCTTGGAAAGTGACATATGATGATGGTTCTGATTTGTTGTTGGCATTCAGTGCTGTGTCTAGACTTCGTTTCTCGGCTTATGGGGTTCCCTTTGCTAAAATCAGTGCCCAATTAACTACTTCACCCTTCAGACAGCTCTGGCTTACCTTTTTCAAGTG
>NW_005240859.1:0-246 GCF_000412655.1 Myotis brandtii
TTTTTTCTATGGCTTTTCCAGCATTCAGTCTTGAAACATCCATATAATCCTTTTATCTCCTAAGATTAAAAAATGTTTCATTGTTGCTTTTGCCTTTGTACACTGTCCTGAGGTATTGTGGGGATCTTAGAGTGGGATTATTTTTAAGCTTATTGAGGCTAAATAACCAGTCACCTATTTAGTATTTGGAAGCCAAGAAAAGATGATTGAGGTCAGATTGGATTAAACACAAACACTGAACAGTTT
>NW_005240860.1:0-246 GCF_000412655.1 Myotis brandtii
ACCCGCTGATGGTGCCAAGTGATCGGGAACGGCGCTGAGCGCAGGCAGCGGGTGTGAGTGGCAGTTCTGGCGCCAGTTGTGGGTGAGAGCAGGGCGGGCATCAGCAGTGGGTATGAGCGGGGCCGTCGTTGGCAGGGGTATAAGAGGTGGCTGCCGGGCCTGATCGTACCTCAGGAGCATGGGGAGGTGGAGAAGCCATGGCTGATGCCCTCCATGTTTCGTGCTCTGCCGCCTGCTGCCAATGCC
>NW_005240861.1:0-246 GCF_000412655.1 Myotis brandtii
TCACTTACAGGTCCGAGGATGCTGTTCATGAGATAACTCTACGAGGCTCACAGAAGTCATTGCTGCTGGAAACCCGTTCACTGTAGCTTCTGTGCAATGGAGTCACAGTGATGGGCAGGGCTGGTCCGCGAGGAGCGGCCCTGCTGCTTCTCACCCAGGCAGAAAGCATCGCTCCGGCACTTCCCTAGGAAGTAAGTCTGTTCTCAGCTGGTCCCCAAGGGAAACTTGTGGCCTGAAGGGATTGGA
>NW_005240862.1:0-246 GCF_000412655.1 Myotis brandtii
CCAGTAGAGGGCTTGCAGGAGGCAGCCAATTGATGATGTTTGTCTCTCATCATTGATGTTTCTACCTTCCTGGCCCTTTTCCTTTCTCTCTCTCTAAAAATCAATTAAAAAACATTAAAAAAAGAAAATACCTAATTTTTAGATTACGTCAATCACTTTCTAGGCACATTAAAAATTTTTGTTCTGCTTCCTTCCACCTACCACCCATTCATCATCCATCCATCCATCCATCCACCCACCCACCCA
>NW_005240863.1:0-246 GCF_000412655.1 Myotis brandtii
CTCTTCCTTCCTCTTTCTAAAAATCAATAAAAACATAATTTTTTAAAAAAGTATTGTTACCAGAGAAATGCGTGGATGGTCTTTTTCTGTTGCTAGTGGGACTTGGTTACTGCTGGAATAAGTATTTCTGGAGGCCCCTGCAGGAGGATGAGATTACCTCCCTGTGTTTCCAATGTCCCATTTCCCTTCATCCAGTCCAGGAAGAGGTGCAGCTGGAGACTCAGCAGAGCTAGAAGCAAAGGCGGT
>NW_005240864.1:0-246 GCF_000412655.1 Myotis brandtii
TTAATCTACTACAAAGTGGTTGCGTAAGAAAACACAGGTAGGAAGGCAATTGGCCAAGCCTGGAACATAGACGTTCCTTTATTTTATGTGGGTCTAAACAGCAGGGCGTGGTTCTTTTCATGAGTCCATTAGACAAGTTACTTTTTTTTGAAGCATGAAAGACGGTAGCTGGTTCTAGAACAGCAGGAGGTCTTAGGGATTTGTGGTTTTGGGATCTCTGTTGAGCACATAGGCTCCAGCACTCAA
>NW_005240865.1:0-246 GCF_000412655.1 Myotis brandtii
GGCCCGGTGCACGAATTCGTGCACGGGTGTGGTCCCTCGGCCTGGCTCGTGATCGGGACCAATCGGGACCAGTGGCTGGCTGGGGGAGGGACCGTGGGAGGTTGGCCAGCCTTGGAAGTTTGGCTGAGGGGTTGCGTGTCATAGAGACCAGTCGCCCGGTCCTTTGGTTTACCGGTCATAATGGTCGCTTAGGCTTTTATACATATAAAATTTTTAAAAATATATATTTTATTGATTTATTACAGA
>NW_005240866.1:0-246 GCF_000412655.1 Myotis brandtii
CTCTTACCTGTAGCAGGGACACCAGAATTTTTTTTAGGTTCCCACTCGTATCATCTTTGACATCTGATTCAAGGCTCCTGTCAAATACTTTTGAAGAAGAAAAAAGGAAGGAAAAAGCAGAGGGTTTAGTTCCCCACAGGCATTTTGAAAGGAACATTCTTCATCTGAAATCAGACAAAAGGTTACTTACACCTTTGGTAGGCCTCTTTGATGGCGATGATTTCCTAGGAAAGGTAATAAAAAAAA
>NW_005240867.1:0-246 GCF_000412655.1 Myotis brandtii
CCGCCCACCCCGCCCAAGACACAGCAGGCCCGGATCCTGCGCTGGGGCGGACAGCAGCTCAGATCACGTTGCCATCCGCCCTGCCCACCCCGCCCAAGACATGGCAGGCCCAGATCCCGCGATGGGAGTAGCAGCTGCTCAGATCCTGCTGCCGCCTGCCCTGCCCACCCGGCCCAAGACAGGGCAGGCCTGGATCCTGCGCTGGGGTGGACAGCAGCTCGGATCACGCTGCCACCCGCCCCGCCC
>NW_005240868.1:0-246 GCF_000412655.1 Myotis brandtii
CCCCTTTCCAGTCCTGCCTTAGCAGTTCCAGGGTGACTTAGGTGTGTATTGTTTGGTTAGGGAGAAGAGGCATTAAAACTCCCCTGCCTTGCTGCATTCTTCGGTTACTGAGGAGAGGACTAGCCATTTGTTCTCACTATAAGGTTTTGCTGTGAGTTGCCCAAACTGTTTGATCTTGTTTAATTTCTTGTTTGTTTCCCTATTCTACTTACTTAGGAATTTTGCTGGCTTCTTACAACCCTGTTA
>NW_005240869.1:0-246 GCF_000412655.1 Myotis brandtii
AGGTCATGGCTACAGCCCTGTCAGGGGTCAAGTTCATGGTTAGGGATAGAGCTTAGGGGTAGAGATCAGAATTAAGGCAGCAGTCAGAGGTCAGGGTTAGAACTGGTATTAGAGCAAGAGGTCGGGTCAGATTGGGTGTCAGGGTCAGGGTTGGGGAAAGGTCTGAGGTCGGGTCAGTATCGGACAAGGAATTCAGTGAAAGATACAGTTGGCGCCGGGGTCAGGTGATTTGATGACTGTTCAGAT
>NW_005240870.1:0-246 GCF_000412655.1 Myotis brandtii
GATTGGCTGGTGGGCATGGCTTGGGGCATAGCAGAGGAGCAGTCAATTTGCATGTTTCTCTTTTCTTAGATTAGATAATATGTATATATAATATTCTATACTTCTAATGACCTCTGGTAAGTGTGCTGCTCAATCTGGAGCCAGAGTCATAGTTTCTCTCTACCTGCAATAGAATCTGTGTAATGAAAATTCACATTTATAAAGAGGAAGAAGGGAAAATGCATTTGCTCTGTGCTGTTTTGAAAG
>NW_005240871.1:0-246 GCF_000412655.1 Myotis brandtii
GAAATGAAAAATGTATTGGATAGGCCTAATAGCTAAATGTGAAGGTGGATCCATTGAAATTATTCAATATGAAGAACAGAGAAACAAGATTTAAAAAAAACTAAAAAGAGCCCTGGCTGGTGTGACTCGGTTGGTTGGGTGTCATCCCATGCACCAACGGGTTGCTGGTTTGATTCCCATTGGGGGGCAGGCAGGAGGCAGCTGATCACTGTTCCACTCTGGAATCAATGTTTCTCTTTCTCCCTC
>NW_005240872.1:0-246 GCF_000412655.1 Myotis brandtii
ACCTTTTGGTCCTTGGGCCGGTGCTCTAACCACTGAACAAAACTGGCCAGTGCAGTTGATTCATATATTGTTATTTATTAATCATTGTATTATTTTAGAACTGTAAACCTACTTTTGCCCCACCCTGTATGTGATTTGTGTGTATTTTCACCCAATTTGGAACCTATACTTCCTCTCAGTCATACCCTAAGACCTTAGAAACCTCTTAATGTGTATTACAATACTCAAAGTAGCTCTTGTAGTATC
>NW_005240873.1:0-246 GCF_000412655.1 Myotis brandtii
CCATGCACGAATTTGTGCACCGGGCCTCTAGTATGCATTTAAGTTCTTTGGTTAGTCTTTTCCCATCCCCTCCACCCCCACCCCCTCTGAGATCTGTCCGTCTGTTCTATGCATCATCTGTCTGCACCTATTTTATTCATAGGTTTACTGTGTTCATGAAATTCCACATATAAGTGATATCCTGCGATGTTTGTCTCTCCCTAAATGGCTAAAGTCGCTGACCATGTTCAACTCTGTCCCCTTCAG
>NW_005240874.1:0-246 GCF_000412655.1 Myotis brandtii
AACCAGTTTAGGCTGAGAGGGAGTGTCTGTGGGGTGGGCAGAGATGCTTATGATAACTAGTCGGTTTGTTGTTGTTTGGGGCATTCAACCTCAACAACGAAAACATGCCATACTATGTTTGTTTTGCTCTTTAAATAATTACTCACGGATATTATAACAATGTATTCCATGGGTTTTTCACTAAAGATCACATATTTCCCATGTCAGGTTAAAAGCATGCCAGATGAGGGGACTAAAAGTATTTTT
>NW_005240875.1:0-246 GCF_000412655.1 Myotis brandtii
ACTATTCATTTTTCTTCAAAATCTGTATCCAATGACATAGTTTTAGTTGTTAGATTGGGGAAGAAATTTTAACCGGTAGAAGAGACTTGTTTTATTAATCTTGCTCATATTTAATAAACATTACTATCACATGAACGTATTTTTTTTTTTTTTACAATTACACATCTCGATTTGTCTCATATATACCTTAAAGGTCCTTTTCCTAGGGTTGATGGGGTTTAAAATCAATCATACAATACCTCCTTA
>NW_005240876.1:0-246 GCF_000412655.1 Myotis brandtii
ATTTCATTCCCAGAACTTCCAATGTTTTTCCTCTTTATTTTTATTGTATTTTCTGAAATTTTTGTAATCTAGCATATAAATAGCCAATGTCATACAAATATAAATTTCAAATTTGTAAATTTTTTTTATTTCATGAGCTATAAAAATATTTTCAAATAACTGATGAATAATTTCCTGACTTCATAATATAATATATTTGAAATTAAATCATTTTACATCCATTCGCCAATGTTTCCCACAACCCCC
>NW_005240877.1:0-246 GCF_000412655.1 Myotis brandtii
CTGATCGCCCCTCAGAAGCAGGGGGAGGTGGAGAAGCTGTGAGGGGTGATGGGGCCTGCAGTTGCCTCTCACACCAGCTGACGGTGCCAAGCGATCAGGGCTGTTGCCGGGCACCGGCAGCAGGTGTGAGTGGCAGCTCTGGCGCCAGCAGCAGGTGTGAGCGGGGCTGGCATTGGCAGCAGGTGCGAGTGCCGGGGGAAGGGCGGACCGCGGTGCGCTGGAGCAAAGAATTTTCAGTAACCACCA
>NW_005240878.1:0-246 GCF_000412655.1 Myotis brandtii
ACTGTCCACAGCAGTAATGGAAGATGTGTCCTGGTTCCACACAATGTGCACATGGTTCCTACACTGTCCTCTGCTCCCTCAGGTCATTGTTTGCACAGGGGTAGCAACATTACAGCAGTCTTGATGGTCATGAAGCCTGGAGGGTATTTGCTTCAGTTCCTTGACTGTGTCTCGGTAATGAAGTTAGAAAACAACTTGCCTGCACAATCCATATTTTGGTGTGTGTGTGTGTGTGTGTGTGTGTGT
>NW_005240879.1:0-246 GCF_000412655.1 Myotis brandtii
GTGGCAGGAGCCTCTCCTGCCTCTGCGGCAGCACTAACGATGTCCAACTGCCAGCTTAGGCCCATGGGAAATGGGCCTAAGCCATCAATTGGACATCCCCCAAGTGCTCCCGGGCTGCGAGAGAGCACAGGCTGGGCTGAAGGACCCCCATCCCCAAGTGCACAAATTCTGTGCACCGGGCCACTAGTTGCATAATAACACTTATAGAGTCATCCAAAGGTCATCATACTTCTGCTAACTTTATCT
>NW_005240880.1:0-246 GCF_000412655.1 Myotis brandtii
ACTGGAAACCAATCGTGAGAATAACAGGAAAATCGCAGGGAGGAGCAAGAGCCCCAGGCAGGGCTTAATGGACTTGTAAGAAAGTGCGCAACAGAGACCAGAGAAATGGGAATATAGGCTGGGAATTGGAGGATATACCAAAAAATACTAACTTTTCCCAAGGGGAATAATAACATTGCAGTCATGTAAAAAAAAACCACCCAAACTGCCCGGTTTTTTGAGATGCACATTGAAGTGTGGAAAGGT
>NW_005240881.1:0-246 GCF_000412655.1 Myotis brandtii
AAGCTCTTTCACATCATCCTCAATCAGGGAAATCTGTTAAGACTTCCCATAACTGCTGGTTACTGACTCACAATATAACCAACATGTCCTCATCCACGCAGGGTATTGTCCATGAGTTTCCCAAAGATGGGGAAATTGTAACTGTACTGGTCAGTTTCCCAGACAAGAATTGAGCAGTATCATTACTTTAAAAAGTTATGTGAAATAAAACACAATTACATAGGCAGAAAATCCAAAATCTACAAA
>NW_005240882.1:0-246 GCF_000412655.1 Myotis brandtii
GGGAGGAGCTGAAGCTGGGAGAGAGCAGCTGACTTGTCTGAGGCCTCGCAGCTGGTAGACGGTAGACGATGTTCGAGCTGGTCAGTCGAGCTGGTCCCTGCTCTACCTCTGCTTGTTTCTTCTGCTGGAGGGAGGAAGCGATGTGTTACCTCTGCAGGGATGGGAGGGCTCTGCCACCAGGAAATGGTTTTGGTTAGTTAGAGGGTGGAAAGGTGGATGGGGTCTCCAGATGGGGCTTGCAGGGCA
>NW_005240883.1:0-246 GCF_000412655.1 Myotis brandtii
TGGCTGACACCGAGGTTTCCAACACTTTTTAAGAAAAGGTATTTCTTGGTTTTACAAAAAAAGATGATGAAGGTCCAGACGTTTTGCTGACATTTTTTAAACATTTAAGTCAAACCAGTTCCCGAAGTAGAAAGGCAAATTTTCAGGGTTTCAGCCTGTGCTCCTTCACTGTCTGACTTTGTGAAAGAAAATATTAAGAAATGGCAGTTCTGCCCGGCCGCGGGGCTCCGTGGTTGAGCGTCGACC
>NW_005240884.1:0-246 GCF_000412655.1 Myotis brandtii
ACAAACCATAAATGTGGACAAGCAACCATCTGCTGTCGGCTTACCACCAAGTGCCATTAAAAACAACTCACCTACAGAAAGTACTGTGCCTTTAGGTGAGCAACACATTCTAGAGAAGGGCAGTTGCAGACGCTGTTTCAATGCAAGTTTGTGAGAGAATTGTAAAGGGCAGCTCAGCGCAGAGCGCGGCGGGCGCCCGAAGCTCTCGCAGGCTGGGTGGGTGCCGCCAGGCCCGAGGGCGACCTT
>NW_005240885.1:0-246 GCF_000412655.1 Myotis brandtii
TTAGCTTGGAAGGTTGCTAACTTGACATTCTCACCTCGATTCATAATTTTATTTTTTGTTTAAGTTGGAAGGGTCCTTGGCGTCCACACCCTCGGTTTGCAGAGAAGACTAAGGCTCAGAGAGGGGAAGAGGCTTATGCAGAGCTCCCATCCGGCTTTTCCTGTCTTGAAAGCCTGGATCCCACCCCACCCCCTTTTTTTTTACTTGTTACACTATTTTTTTAAAATATATTTTATTGATTTTTTA
>NW_005240886.1:0-246 GCF_000412655.1 Myotis brandtii
CCCTCCTGGCCCTGTGGGGGGACGGGGGCCTCCCTGTCCTGGGTGTGGGCAGAGCTGCCCCTTTCCCAGCGGTAAGTGAGGTCGTGTTGCGAGGCCGGTGACTGATGCCCCGGGAGACGCGCTTCCCACGCCGGGTGCCGGGCGCTTTGCTGGCTGTTTTATGGGGACTCGGCTTTCATCCTCCCAGCTCCCTGGGCAGCAGGTGCTGTAACTCCCTGGGGGAGGGGGCTGAGGTCTGAGGGGTGA
>NW_005240887.1:0-246 GCF_000412655.1 Myotis brandtii
ATTAAAGGGAGGCCAGACAGTGGTGTGAGTGGCCTCTCGAGACCAGCAGAGGGCGCTGCAGTGACCCGTCGTGGGCCGTTCAGCCCCAGGCCTGGCATCACAGGCCTGCTGGGCAGCCTGCTTCCTGAAAACCTGGGTAGCATCCTGGGCATCGGGTCTGCAGAGGGGAACCCAGAGAAGGAAGCGCATCTCTGTTCCCAAGGGCATCTGGCTGCCTGTGTAGGGAGGAGCACACAGAAGCCATGT
>NW_005240888.1:0-246 GCF_000412655.1 Myotis brandtii
GGTAGGAGCAGGGAGGCCTCGCGAACAGGAAGCACGCTCCTGTCTCACGGCGCTGACAGAACTCTCCATGCTGCACCCACCTCCCTCCCTTCCACGGACGGTCCTGTCCACCTACCAAGGCTCGTCTAAACTGAAGACGACTTTGTCTATCATGTCGCTGGGCTGAAGGAGCCTCCGGATATCCTCGAATATCTTGACCCTGCAAAGGAAAATTAGAAACGCTTTAAAGGTTGACCCTCACTCCTT
>NW_005240889.1:0-246 GCF_000412655.1 Myotis brandtii
CATGGCAATAAGGAAAATAGGCATCAGTCCCAGAATCAAGAATGAAGGGTGTGGGGGAGTGCTCGTCCACTTGCAACAAACCTTACAGATAGTGCGAAGGGGTAATTCCCGATTCCCCTTTCTGATAAATATTTCAGTGTCCAAAAAGCACTATGAAGGGGAAAAATAAGATCCCCTTCTGTACCCCCTGATCAAAGGAAGATGGGGGAGGCTGCATAGTTTGCTTCATAAACTTGTAGCATCAGC
>NW_005240890.1:0-246 GCF_000412655.1 Myotis brandtii
CTGCCCCAGGAGGGACACCCAGGAGGGACCGCACACCTGTACCCAAGAACACACAGGCGTCATATGGTAAAGCTACACACCTGAGCTTTATATGTTATTAACCAATGGTACCCCACTACGTTTAATTTAAAATATGAAAAACCAAAAGATGGCTTCAGCTCCAGTGACCGGAAACACACAACCACATCTTTCACTTCCTTCCACCGACTTGTGTCTCCACCACGAGACCTCGTTGAAATCTTGGCG
>NW_005240891.1:0-246 GCF_000412655.1 Myotis brandtii
TCATTGCCCAAGCCAGAAAAGCAGAAACATCATCCTAGGTCCTTCATTTCTATATATGTCCCTCAGTCCTATATTCTACCTCCTAAATATCTACCAAATCTATTCCATCCACTTTAGCTACTGCCTTTATTACAAGCATCAACATGTTTTTAAGGATATTAAAAAAAATTACCTCCTGCCTGGCCAGCATTGCTCAGTGGTTAAACATGGACCTATGAATCTGGAGGTCATGGTTCAATTCCCTGT
>NW_005240892.1:0-246 GCF_000412655.1 Myotis brandtii
ACGACTTTTATTGGGCAAAGTGCCCCAGATATCAGAAGGAAGTGCAAACATTTAGGTAGGGTGTTGGGAATGAATCCCTTCCAGCTGGTGGATGAGCCTTTGAAGTTTACCATGCCTGGAGACAAGCACATTACAGCAGGCCACCATTTTCTGTTTCCCATCTGCTTGGATATTTTCTGTTTCCCAACTGCTTGGATATTTACCTTCTGGTTAGGCTTTTATGTATATACTAGTAGCCATATGCAC
>NW_005240893.1:0-246 GCF_000412655.1 Myotis brandtii
AATCCTCTCTTTGTATGTACTCCTGTGCTTCTGTCCCTCTCTTGATGAGATTTCCATCATCGACTGACTTTCCGGGCCACATTATTTACAACAGCAGTTTCCTCAGTGTCTAACTCACTCATCTTGAAAATCTTTCCATGAAATCATGCCTAGTCATGACAGATAAACAATCGTCATGTTTTCATAAGGTCACCCTGCCCAACCTCCCGGCAAGTGAAACGATTCTGGAACACATTGAAATTGCAG
>NW_005240894.1:0-246 GCF_000412655.1 Myotis brandtii
CTATATATGTTCATGCAGTAACATACTATATATAATATACACATAGCTATATCTAAGAAATATATAAGATATATTATATAAAAATATATAAAGTATGTATTATATATATAATATGCATAATATATATACTAGTAAAATATATAGGTTCATGCAGTAACATTATGCTATATATACATATAGATAATATACATATAGCTATATATAAATATATATATATAATACATACTAAATATAAAATATATAAAA
>NW_005240895.1:0-246 GCF_000412655.1 Myotis brandtii
TCTATCCACTGAGCCAAACTGGTTAGGGCAGAAGGACTATTCCTTTACCCTGCTTTCAGAAGTATGGGTTTTTTTCTTCACTTTGAAATTCCAGTAAATTTCCCATCAAAATAGAATTGTACACCCAGAGCCCAGATGTTACAAAAATTCAGTGATAGAAAGTGAACATATATTCAAGCCTTCAGCAGCTGTCTCAGGTCATGGGGATTTCAGCTCCATTCTCTCTTAAAAAAAAAAAAAATATAT
>NW_005240896.1:0-246 GCF_000412655.1 Myotis brandtii
TCCAATCTCCAACTAATTCAGGATAAGAGAAGTACTTAAAAAAAGTGTTCACCATGATAAAACATTTATTAAAAGTACATATGTGCTTTCTTTACCATAGAATCATTTCAATATGGTAGCATGCCTGACTTTGATTTAATATCAAGGATGCCATATCTGTGTCTTAACTGAGACTTTACAGAATACTTTCTATATGTTATCTCTACAAAACCCTGAAAGGTGGGCAAACTGGTGTATGTTAACTAT
>NW_005240897.1:0-246 GCF_000412655.1 Myotis brandtii
TCAGGGTTGCCTGCTTCTGGCAATTGCTTTGGGTTTACTGAAGTGGAATAAAAAAGTACACAAAGGTATGTAACTGATTATATAATAATTTTCAGATTCAGCAAAGCACTTCAAATTTTCAACCAACTTGAAAATTACTATGAGTATATTATAATCTGGGCAGCAGAAGTTCTTAATGCAGCCAAAACTTTTCACAGGTAATGCAGCACTTAAACCAGCAGTTCTCAACCTGTGGGTCGTGACCCC
>NW_005240898.1:0-246 GCF_000412655.1 Myotis brandtii
ACATAGCCTTGTGGATTCAAACCTCTTTCTCTTCATAGATATTGCATTGGGTCATCTGGTGTCATGGAATCACAAAATAGTCCTGACCTCTATCTGGGTCTTAGTTGTTTTAGACAAGTTATCATAATTTTACTGACATTTCATTCAGCTACTGTTACCAACACTGAAATAAAGAGATCCCTCCAAATGGCTCCAGTAATTCCCACACTTTGTAGCATCACTGATACTGGTTCTTCATTGCCTTCA
>NW_005240899.1:0-246 GCF_000412655.1 Myotis brandtii
TGGAACATGCCCATGTTATTTTATGTGAACAAAACAATGTCAGACATGTAGATATATGCTATAATCCCATTTTCAATAAAAATACGGAAGCACAGACTAAGAATAAAACAACACACTTGGAAGTGCTTGTAACTCAGTCAGGATTTCAAGTGATTCTGTTTTTTCTCTATTAATTCCTAAAAATCTATGGATTCCATAAATCCTGCAATAGCTCAGTCTGACTGAATTCTTGCTCGGTGCTGGCAT
>NW_005240900.1:0-246 GCF_000412655.1 Myotis brandtii
AATTCAGTATTTCATGTTACTTTAAAAAATAATAGTTGACCAAGATCATCAATTACTTGTACCCTTTCTTCTACTCTTCCTTCATATAAAATAATGAGTACTAGAAATTGACAAAACACTGTGCTATATTGAAATGAATAAAAAAATATATAATAAATATCTAAAATACTCAATTTAAAAAATATTTTTTTTCCTGAAAACACCACTTCTCTGACTTGTTAAAACTGTTGTGGCAGAATGCATGGG
>NW_005240901.1:0-246 GCF_000412655.1 Myotis brandtii
CGCGGGGCGACGGCAGGGGGCGTGGCCCTTGTTTACCTTCTCCCAACTCAGCGGGTTCGGGTCCCGCTCTGGGGTAGGTTCTGCAGTCCCCGGCTCTCCGCCTCCGCCCCTGCGCCCTGGGTGGTACCGGGAAGACGTAGGCTAGTGGCAGCCCCAGCCTGGACTCTCATACCCGACCCCCAAATGAGTGACACTGCAGCCCCCGCCCCCACCAAGCACCGCTGCAGTCGCTCTCCCCGTTCCCCG
>NW_005240902.1:0-246 GCF_000412655.1 Myotis brandtii
AAAAATTGGTCACGTCTCTGGTATTGACTGTCCTTGTGTAGCTACTGTATGATTGGTCGTTGTTCGTGTGCTTGTGTCTTGGTGACTCATCAGGCCACGCCACACGGCTGACAAGTCTGCCCCATCGTTACGGTTTAGACAGTTCGAATTGGCGACAATGTGTGCGGCTTCAGCACATAAGCGTTGACTGTGCGTGCGAAAGCCATGTTGCAGTATGCGTGTCTGGTCGAATGCAATCACGTGATC
>NW_005240903.1:0-246 GCF_000412655.1 Myotis brandtii
TCTATCTATCTATCATCTATCTATCTATATGTATGTATATGTCACACTAAACATAGTGAGCCAGAGCCTCCAACGCTCTGTGTCCAAAGCCAGGCTACCTGCACATCAGCATTTTTTCAGTTCTGTGAAATGGACAAGTTAAAAGAGAAACTTATAAAAGAAGATGCATTTGGTTATAGGGTGAGAAAGAGAGCCTCAGATAACAGGAATAATGGGTAGTATTCTACAGAAAGGGAGAGAGAAACC
>NW_005240904.1:0-246 GCF_000412655.1 Myotis brandtii
GTGTGTGTGTGTGTGTGTGTGTGTGTTAATTTCAAATCCTTTCCCTGCATCAGTGAGCAGATGAGATCCTCAGCCAGCTTTCATCTTTCAGAAAAATGAATAGTGCAGAGAGAACATTATCAAATGAGCTGTTGAAGAAGTCAGTGAATATGTCATTGAGTATGACTGCTTCCCGAATGAATGTAGATTTATCTCTGTTATCTCCCCACTCCCTCCCAACCAGGCCCCCCTTGCCAGGCCGGCCCT
>NW_005240905.1:0-246 GCF_000412655.1 Myotis brandtii
GGGGCGCCAGCGGCTGTGCCCTCGCCGGATGCGAAACGAGGTGCCGGAAACTTGAAACGCCACAGAGTACAACGTGTCCACTTAGACGGCGGTGAGTGCCGCCATTTTCTTTGCGGGCAAAGACCGCGAGCAGTTAGGGGCCTCATTCTGTGCCGTTAAGCGGGCGGGGGGTGGGGGCATGGCCTGCGGCCTCAGCACTTGGGGGACGTGGAGTGAGGGTCCCCGCTTTGGGGGCTGACTTCTAGT
>NW_005240906.1:0-246 GCF_000412655.1 Myotis brandtii
CTCGCTGGGCAACCTTGGGTAGGCCTCTCAACCTTTTCAGGTCTCAATTTCCTCAGCTGGAAAATGGACATTTTAATAGTATATACTTCATAATATTCCTGAGAGGAATAACTGAGCTAATCTGTGCAAACTGCTAAATGTCTACCACATTGTAAATATTACATAAGCAGTAACTCTTACTATAATAAATATAAAACTTATATGGGGAAAAAAAAAAGCCCAACTGTTTTAATCCTAGTACCACAT
>NW_005240907.1:0-246 GCF_000412655.1 Myotis brandtii
GTACGTACCAAGGTTTTGGGTTCAATCCCTAGTTGGAAGGCCTGTGGAAGGCATGTACTTTGAGTGAAATAGGCAATTAGAAGGTATTGACCAGAGGAACAATACAATCTGACTTACCTTTTAATAGGCCCACTGTGTTTAGAATTGAACAAAAGACTAGAATTGATGTAAGAAAGTAAATAAAAAGAAAAGGGAAGGAGAGAGGCAGGGAGGAAGGGAGGGAAGAAGAAAGGAGGAAGGAAAAGA
>NW_005240908.1:0-246 GCF_000412655.1 Myotis brandtii
ACCTCCTGGCTCCCGGCTTCTCCCCAGGAATTCCCTCGGAGAAACACTCCCGGGCTCGTAGGGACGTTTGAACCCTAAGTCGAGGCTTGGGAGGACTCCCCGCGATGCTGTGAATGGAGACTCTGCAGTGAACACGGGCTTTTCTTTGCGAAATAGCGACGCAGCGCTGATGGAAGAGGCCCGTGGGAAGGCCGGGCGTGACGCCTGGACGTGACCCTCTGTGTCTCCCCGTCCCCTCCTCTCTCC
>NW_005240909.1:0-246 GCF_000412655.1 Myotis brandtii
AAATTTTACAACCTTCCATATTTTCCCAATCCTTTTTCCCCACTTCATACCATTTCTTCCTCAATCACCATTGCCTTTCTCAGTTTTGCATTCCACTAGAAATGTGTGAGACACAGGGTGTTAAGTTGATATACATATGATTTCTATTGTACAGCTCTTTCTGGAACATATTAGCCTTCCTGGTCTTACATGACTATGCTTCCCTTCCTAATTTTGGCTACAGACTCCCTCATATTAAGTTCTCTC
>NW_005240910.1:0-246 GCF_000412655.1 Myotis brandtii
TAAATACTAATATAGCATCCAGCATACTAAAAAATAAGTGGGTTGGACTCAGAATACTATGATCCTATACAAACACTTTAAATGGTGAATAGAATAATAGGACATCTTACAAAATATGATGAAATCAATAATGTCTCAAAATAAAATACTTATTCAAAACAAAATACTCTGGTAAACTGCACACTTTTAATAGCAGTCATTTCACAAAAACCAAAAAGGAATAATGAATAATAATTTATTATTTTA
>NW_005240911.1:0-246 GCF_000412655.1 Myotis brandtii
AAAGAAGTGAGTGAAGTCACTTATATGTAACTAGTGGTCCGGTGCATGAATTTGTCCACATTGAAAGGAAATTAAATAGAACAAATATTTTAATATCACTATTCGCCCTCTTTCTAACATAGAAATGTCAACCAAATCCACTGTCTACAATGACAGATGGAAACACATGCATGTGATTGGTGTCAGTGAGAGCTTTATATGTATCGCCAATGCACGAGTCAACTTAGCCTTTTATAGATATAGAAT
>NW_005240912.1:0-246 GCF_000412655.1 Myotis brandtii
CTGGTCAGAGACCCTCCTCCGGCCCCACCCTCCTACAGGGACAAGGATGAGGATGGCCCATGAAGAGCCTCTTCCTGTCACGTTCCATCGGAGACATGATTCAGACTCAGAGAGAAGCCCTGGGAGGGTGGAGGGTCCTGTACCTGTTGCTGTTGGAGAAGAGAAACTTGTGGAAGAAGTTGGCCACGAGTCTGGAAGGGACAAGAGATAGAAAAGCCGTGGTGAGGCCTCAGGAAAGGAGTCCTT
>NW_005240913.1:0-246 GCF_000412655.1 Myotis brandtii
ATTACTGACTAAATCTCCCTTCACTTTTTCCACCCATCCACCCACTCTCCTCCCCTCTGGCAACCATATCTTTGGTCTGTGTTCTATGAGTCTGCTTTTATTTATTTTTTGTTTGTACATTTGGTTTGTTTTTTTATAACAAAATTTTAAGTATAGATTTAATTATTTAATAACTAGAGGCCTGGTGCATGAAATCGTGCACTGGGGCAGGGGCAGGGTCCTTCAGCCCAGCCTGTGCCCTCTCGC
>NW_005240914.1:0-246 GCF_000412655.1 Myotis brandtii
AGCACATGGAGAGAGTGATTGTTAATTCCAATTGTTCACCCTCTACATCCCTTTTAATAAACAATTTCAAATGCGAGGTCATGGGTTTGGGTTTGTAGGAGGGAAAGGCTAATGTACTTGCCCCAAAAAATCAGGTCGAGGTATACATTTCCACAGTGATTGATAAAAGTTAGTAAGGCTCAATGTTCATTTACTTCTCTTTTGGGACTATCTCTGTTTATTCTACTATTGATTAAATATTATTGA
>NW_005240915.1:0-246 GCF_000412655.1 Myotis brandtii
CTAGCCTGGCCTCCGTCGCATGGCCTCTGCTGCCCTGTGACACTACATGAAGCTCCCCTCCCAGGACACTCTGCGAACCCCGTGACTGCTCCGTGAGGCTCCCCCTGCCCCTCGACTGCTCTGCAAAGCTCACTGCCACCCCGTGAAGCTCGCCACTCGACACTCTGTGAAACTCCTCCCTCCCCCACCCCACGACTGCTCTGTGAAACCCCCCCACCCTGCAACTGCTTCACAAAACTCACTGCT
>NW_005240916.1:0-246 GCF_000412655.1 Myotis brandtii
TTTTTTTTCCATGGGTAAGATTCATGTCATAAAAGTTGGTCAGGCAGTTTGTGCCCGGAATAGCCTCAAGATTTTCCAAATGCAACATCATCATTCTGCAGAGCAATAAGCCTCACTTTGAAAACATGACCCTTGGGGGCATAAGATGCCATTTTGGTTCCTGCAGAACTTGAGACCAGTGTCTCTCTGTATTTCTTACACTGAACCAAGTGGGTGTTTTCACATTGTACCCATCTTTCTTAGAAA
>NW_005240917.1:0-246 GCF_000412655.1 Myotis brandtii
AAAAGCAGTCATGAGAGGGAAGTTCATAGCACTATAGACATATCTCAGAAAATAACAAAAATCAGCAATAAACTATTTATCCCTACAACTTAAGAATTAGAAAGAGACCAACAAGAATAGCCCAGAGTAAGTAGAAGCAAGGAAAAAATAAAAATTAGAGCAGAAAAAATAAGAAACAAAAAATTCAATGAAACCAAAAGCTGGTTCCCTGAAAGGATAAACAAAATTGATAAACCATTAGCTAGA
>NW_005240918.1:0-246 GCF_000412655.1 Myotis brandtii
AGATCATTCCAGCCATTTCTCATTTCTTATCCGCAAATTCCCCTCCAACAGTGAGGAACCTGACTCTCGCCATCTGACATCCATTTATTAATTGTTCAGTTTCAGAACCAATACATCATAGGAAACAACTTATCAACTAGAGACTTAAAAACTTAACTCATTTCTAAAGTTATCTAGTTTAGCATCCCCCCACCCCTGCCTTCTTCTGTATGGCTATTTCATACATTTACAGCACTTAGATTTTTT
>NW_005240919.1:0-246 GCF_000412655.1 Myotis brandtii
GAATTCTGCCAGAGCAGTAGGATATCCCCAGGGGTTTGGGACTAATTTTTTTTTTCCCATCAGAAACAAGTGTTTATGCTGGGTAGAAAGACATGGACTTGAGAACCTAATTTTTGCAAGAAGAACTTTTTAGACTCTCAGACGGTTTCTCCTGTCATTCATTACTGGTGAGGGGTGATGATATGAGAGCATCGCCCGGGCTGTGTGCTTCTTTACAAGGTGTAGCATGTGTCTCTGCAGTCCTGT
>NW_005240920.1:0-246 GCF_000412655.1 Myotis brandtii
CCTCTTCCATGGGGTTTCTGCTTTCACACCAAACATTAACCACATTGGTATGTCCCACTTATACTACTACTGTTATACACCAAGGATTAAAATAAATCAAAGTGCATCAGCACTTAAAGCGTTTAATTTAAGATACTTGTCTAAAATAAATGAGAGCTACATAAACTTGGTTCTGTAGTTACTCTCTTAAATCACAATTGTAACTGACTCCATAGTCCCTAAATTTGTTTTGTTTTTGTAAACATC
>NW_005240921.1:0-246 GCF_000412655.1 Myotis brandtii
GTGTTCCCTCGGAAGTGTCTCCACATGGCTCCGTGGGCCCGATGGGGTGTTTCTGCTGGGGTTGGGGGACAACGCGTCCTCAGTGAGAAAGCCTTCTCTAGCGATCCGAGAGGCTGCCCTGGGGTACCGGACCCCCCAGCCGCCGCCCCTAATCTGGAAGCGCGTTGTGTTAGCCGCCTCTGTGTTTGGGCTCTTGGGCCTCTCTCGCACAGGCTTTGAGGGGCCTAGTGGCGATTCTGCTGTGCC
>NW_005240922.1:0-246 GCF_000412655.1 Myotis brandtii
AAAGCATTTCTGAGCTGCCAGGGAGCTTCGGCTCCCCGTGTGGCAGGAGGGCCAGAGAGGCCCCACAAGTGCAGAGCTGGCCGGGGCCAGGGCCGGGGACGAGGAGGCTCAGACTGCAAGTGGCCACACACTCAGGGCCTGGAGGAGCCCGGCAGAGGAGGACAGCGACCTGCACGGTCCCAGTGCTTCTGTGTGGTTGAAGGGACGCTGGCCGTCTGGGTGGCTCTCCCCTCACGCTGGCAATGG
>NW_005240923.1:0-246 GCF_000412655.1 Myotis brandtii
AAGATCAGGTAAGACAGGGGCCACCGCAAGATGATGGGCACCTCAAACATGGATCAAGAGGCTTTTGACTGCCAGAATGGTGGGATGGCATTTAGGATAGTGAGGACCTTCTCACCTACTTTCAGGGATATATGTATAATCAGGGGATGCTAAAACTATTCTTAAGAATCCCTATTTATCCTTCTGTTAAGTGAGGCAATATCTATAATGTCTTCTCCTCCCTGTTAATTTGGTCCCCAAAATGCA
>NW_005240924.1:0-246 GCF_000412655.1 Myotis brandtii
TCAAGATCATGTGGCATTGGCATAAGTACAAAAAAATATATCAATAAAACCAAATAGAATCAAGAAATAGACTCAAACATAGGTCCTGGTATTTTCAACAAAATTGACAGGCTACAAAATATAGTCTTTTAGCAAATGGTCGTAGAACAATTGGATATACATATGTTAGAATTTTAAGCCCAATATTTAACTCATACCACAGGCAAAACTTTTCTAAGTGAATAAAACACTTAAATATAAGAGCTA
>NW_005240925.1:0-246 GCF_000412655.1 Myotis brandtii
AGGCTTTTTTCTTAATGATATTTGCTGTTGAGCCTCTTAACCTGGGGATAGGAGCAGGTCTAGTAAAATATTTTCCTAATGCCAGTTGGTAGATCATTGCCATAGAACTATTAGGGGAGCTTCTCTAACACTATAGATCCTGCCAGTCATCCTTCACCTATGCATCCAGAGATTCTGATTCTATGATAAGTCCAGGAATCTGTATATACGGGTTTTTTTGTTAATCCTCACCCAAGGATATTTTTC
>NW_005240926.1:0-246 GCF_000412655.1 Myotis brandtii
TTACTCCCAGTTTCCTCCTCCTCCCAGCTCCTGACAATCCCCTCCCAGTCTCTATAGATTTACCTATTTTGCATATTTCATATGGAGGCGATTAAGTGATATGTGACATTTGTGTCTGATTGATTGATTGATTATAAATGTTTCAAAGCCACTTTATTCCTCTTCACACACGTTATAAGAAATGAAAACTAATAATGGAGTAATTGAAGGGGCTTTTCCTGAATAACTCCCATTAAACTGAATTAT
>NW_005240927.1:0-246 GCF_000412655.1 Myotis brandtii
AGTCCCGAGGAGGAGGAGCAGCGGCCGCAGCAGCAAAACGAAGAGAAGACCATCCGGCCATGGTGCTCATTCACAGCTGGGCCAGCGCGCTCCGCCTTTTATAGCAGCGGACAGGCCCCGCCCTCCTGCCCGGCTATTGGCTGCTGGCGGGAGGGAGAGGCACAGGATTGGTGGTTCACATGGATGCAGTAGAGCTCTCCCCCCGGCTGGGGTGGATCGCTCTCTGCCCACCTGTAGCCCGGCCCC
>NW_005240928.1:0-246 GCF_000412655.1 Myotis brandtii
TGGATGTACCATAGATATTTGTGACTCAAAAATCTAGATGCATGAAGTTTTGCTAAATATGTTAATCTTCTTTATCCACTTTGTGACACCATCATTCACTCAGTCACTCAAACCAGTGGTTACCTGGCAGGCACCCTCTTATCCTTTCTTCATCATCTCTTAAACTCAGCTCTTTTTGTTTGTTTTGTTTTTTTAATTTTCAATTTTATTTTTTTTAGGGAGAGAGAGGAAGGAAGAGGGAAAAGA
>NW_005240929.1:0-246 GCF_000412655.1 Myotis brandtii
AAAGTTTTATGGATTTATTTTGTAATCATAGCATCTCTCAAACAGGAAGATTTTGTAAGTGGGTGCTTTAATTCACCCTGCAGATCATGCTCAATAGGTCTGTGTAAATGCCTGGCATAAACCTCAGCGGCACTTGCAGATCCTGCCCCACTATAAATGTGAACTACATTATCCATTAATTGCCTTAAGAATACGCCTGTGAAATAAGGTGATTAGCAAGTAGTGAAACTAGAGACACTGCCTTCT
>NW_005240930.1:0-246 GCF_000412655.1 Myotis brandtii
CCAGCCACCCAGGGAGCAGTAACAAGAGAGCCCAGCCCACATTGGCATGGAGTGGCAGTAGCTCAGGGTAACTCTTAGGGAGCAGGACTTAGTCTTCCAGCCCTTTACTCAGAGCTGGAAGCCAGAGCCCCCAGTCACCAAAGCATCTTTGTTCAGTTGCAGAGGGGGTCACCTCTGAGTTTTCAGATATCAGAGGTAGCATGCCACCGACTCAGCACTAGGTAACTGCAGCTCTCCTGCCAGCAG
>NW_005240931.1:0-246 GCF_000412655.1 Myotis brandtii
TCTGCCTGCCTGCCTGATTGCCCCTAACCGCTTGCTTTGGGGGTGGGGCAACCCACAAGGGGCTGTGGTGGTCTGGTCTCTGGTCATTGAGGTCATGATGCCTCTGGCCTTTTATTATATAGGATCATTAATTTTTGTTTATTTATCTTATATCCTGCAACCATGCTATACTCGCTTAACCCTCTGGTAGATACTCTTAGATTTTCTAAAAGTCATCTCTGAAAATAGTTTTACACTTGATCTTAG
>NW_005240932.1:0-246 GCF_000412655.1 Myotis brandtii
TCCTGAGCCCTGGAGGTGACTCTCACTTCCCCTGGGTAGAGGTCTGTGCAGACATAGGGCTGGGCCTGATCCGGAAGCAGAAGGTCCAGGGGGCAGAAGCAGCAGCGATTAGGGCCAGGGTTTAGTCCTCCTGACCAGCTGCCAGTCACTGTCATTGCAGAGCTCAACCTGGGTCAAGGAGCAGCAGCAGCTGGCGGAGGAAGACCCCCGCCCCATGTCCAGCATTGAGGGGCCGGTGAGCCACAC
>NW_005240933.1:0-246 GCF_000412655.1 Myotis brandtii
AAAATATCCTCAGGTGAGGATTAACAAAAGAAAAAAATATTATTTCTTTGAGAGACTAAACTTTATGTATAATTTGCTAGACTGAGCTCAGGAGGAGGACAATTTATGGATACCTAGAGAGGTCTGGGATCCTATATTCCTGCATTGTTTTTAAAGATTGAATTTCAAAGCAATTAGAGTTCTCTATGATTCCAAAGGTGAGTGCATACATTCTGAAATTGTTAATATAAGTCCTATGCTGTTCCC
>NW_005240934.1:0-246 GCF_000412655.1 Myotis brandtii
CCCACCCCCATCTCCACCCCGCTCCCTCACCTGCCCCAGCAGCTCAGGCGGGCTGGTCGCCAAAGGGGTGCGTCCCAGCCCCCCTACCCGCTCCGCACCCGGGGACAAAAAGCAATGATTTCGATTCCTCATCCCCGCCGAGCGCAAGGGGCAGCGGGGAGGCGGCCTGTGCCCACGCACCTGTGTTGCGGGCCCGTTTTCGGCAGTGGCAGCTCATATGTCCGAGTCGCTGCCACTCGGTCCCCG
>NW_005240935.1:0-246 GCF_000412655.1 Myotis brandtii
AATCCAGGGCCAGGATTTTGGCATAAAAGAGCTGCCTGTGTTGGGCTTTAACTTTTTCTGGAGCTAATCCAAGTCTATTCAGTCTTGGTCCTTGTCCTCAGTTTTCCATGTCTTCCTGCTACAGGTGATGAGGGCTTCTTTGTCAGCTACCAGAACAGCCCAATGGCTGCAAATACTTGTTTTTCAATTACTTGCTGAACGTCCATAATGTTCTAGTATCTTTTTCTAGGGTGTCAATGGTGTTTA
>NW_005240936.1:0-246 GCF_000412655.1 Myotis brandtii
ACCACTGTCCTAGGCAAACTCTGTCTGGCTTGGCTCCTTCCTTCAGGATTCCTGTGTCTGTGAACTCCACTGAGGTGCCCAAGCCGAGGAGGCATCTTCTTCTTGCCCACAGACTCCTGAAGGGACCAGTGGCCTCTCTAGGAACTCTCAAAGGTACCACTTCTCTCTCCCTGAAACACGTTCCCCTTTTGTCTTTATTACGCTGATGCCCATGCAAGTGCCTTTCTGGCCTCTGCCCATTTGCAT
>NW_005240937.1:0-246 GCF_000412655.1 Myotis brandtii
CCCCCACCCCCACCCCAAAACCCTGGGGAACCTTTCTTTGGAGAACGTCCAATGACTAGATAGGTATCTTTGCCTGTATCTCTTTGCTTCTGGTGAGGATTCATTGTTTACTCTCTCTTTCCTGAGTAATCTCCCCGAAGACCGGAAGGAGAGGGACTGAGACCACGCAAGCAGCTCAAACCCAGTCCAGGAGGGCTGGTGCCCCATCGCCTTGGCGGGCGGCAGAGCTGGCAGCAGTGGGCGTGG
>NW_005240938.1:0-246 GCF_000412655.1 Myotis brandtii
CGGAAACCCAAACCTGACGATCAGAGCTTTCCTCCACGTCATCGCCCCCTCTTCCTCCCAGGCTCCGCTCCCACCTCCTCTCCCCTGCACATGTCTCCCCGCTTCTCCTGGGAGCCCCTCACCCCCGACGTTTCATCAGAGCCCCTGTCACTCAGGTGGCCACGCGTCTCCTCCGAGGGTCCGTGGAATGAAACGTAAGGTTCCCAGGTTCAGGCCCGGCCCGATGCTTTAGGCGTGTGGCCGCCT
>NW_005240939.1:0-246 GCF_000412655.1 Myotis brandtii
CCCCTGAATGCCTCTGGTCTGACCCATCTTGAGCCCAAGGAGCCTCTAAGTTTCTCCAAATCCAACTTTTCTCCAATTTTTAACTTGAAGGCCTCTTCCTCTAGCCTCAACAAATTCTGTGAGCCCCTCTGAGGCCACAGGAGACAAATTACTTCAGACTTAGGACCCCACACTCAGGGCTCCTGGGAAGGGAAGGTCTGAAAGAGGAGACGTGGCCGCGGCCAGGCCGGTTCTGCTCTGTGGCTC
>NW_005240940.1:0-246 GCF_000412655.1 Myotis brandtii
CTGAATAAATTAAATTCCTTGTCATTTCTTTATTTTTTCCCATTTCTTCAATACGGGGGCTGTAGCTCAGACTGGAATGAACGCTGTGTTCAAAAACGACATCACTCAAGGTAACGTCCCCTCGTGCTAAGAAAGGTGGGGTAGGTCCCATTACAGAAATAATCCGTTCTTGAGTGGGAATGAGCACAACAGGTTACTTTGAAAAGTACGATTAATTCAACAAAGAACCATGCATTTCCTGTTACC
>NW_005240941.1:0-246 GCF_000412655.1 Myotis brandtii
GGTAATATACAAATTATCCAGTATGCCATAACAGTCATGACTGTTCAGGAGGAGGCTGTGCACACAGGTGAGGCCTGGAGTGGAGACAGAGGCAGACAGGGGGGCCTGCCCGAGCCGCCCCGCCAGCTGGACCAGGCCTGGAATGGAGAAAGACAGGAAGGCCTGCCAGCCACAGCACACCAGCAGTCCTGCCTCTGCACGGTAGCTGTAGAGGAAACACCTTTTCTGACCGCTCGTTGGCTAAGC
>NW_005240942.1:0-246 GCF_000412655.1 Myotis brandtii
AATTTTGAAAAAGAATAAAATTGGAAGAATTATGTTACTTGATTTTAAGACTTTCTATAAAATCAATTTAGCATGGTATTTGTGAAGGAAAAGACATATAAATTATGGAACAGAATTTAGTTCAGAAATAGACCCCCAAAATATCTCAAATTGATTTTTTTTACAAAGGTACATAGGCAATTCAATTAAGGGTAGTTTTTTAACAAGTGGTATTAGGATAAGGAGGCACAAGGCTAGAAACATTTT
>NW_005240943.1:0-246 GCF_000412655.1 Myotis brandtii
CCAACTCGACAAAGTATATAGGAAGCGTGGTTGCGCTAATGTGGGTTTTGTGAAGACAGATCCTCCTCCCTCGTTATCCACAGGCTCGGTTTGTGCTCTGTCCCCCCATCACACTGCAGGATGTCACACCCAAAGAGTAGGTGTCCACTGACTATCTGATAGGGAGGATAGAGACCAAACAGGGACTAACTGGGAAACAGTTTTATTTGTTGTAAGAATGAGGGCCTGAAATCAGACATCCTGGTT
>NW_005240944.1:0-246 GCF_000412655.1 Myotis brandtii
TTTGAAGGAAACGAGAATATGCCACCCCAAAATATGCCTTGTTGGCATAAAATTTACTGCGAGTTAAAGATACTTAAATGAAAAGGAAAACAGCAGTTTAAAGAAGGGCACTCTGATTCTCCATTTGTGCAGACAAATCCTCATGGAAGACATCTTCCCGATATCAGAGGGAAAGTAACTTTCTATCAAGGACCAGACATGGGGCCGAGAGAATCCTATATAAACAGACCTTGTTAAAATAATTCT
>NW_005240945.1:0-246 GCF_000412655.1 Myotis brandtii
GGGCTCCAGCCTCAGGTCCTTCCGGGACCAGAGGAAGTTGCGCACAGCCTTCAGCTCCTGGATGCTCAGGTCCTCGAACACCCTGGCCTGGCTGCCCAGTGGCCATGTGGAGTGGTTCGCAATGGCCAGCGTCTGCAGCATCAGGATGGCAGCCACGGCCCAGCTGAGGGCCAGGCTTTCTCGCCTCATGTCTCTAGAATGTGGAAAATATGAACTTAGTTGTTTTATGGGAAGATATGGGTTTCC
>NW_005240946.1:0-246 GCF_000412655.1 Myotis brandtii
TTCCTCTCACAGTAGACTGTGAAGTATTTACTTTTTTTCTTGGGGATTGGCAGCAAAATAACTATGTGGTGCTCGTGTCAGCATCACATCAACAATGCATTTTTTCCTTCACCGACTAAGTGTTGGAGAAAACTGGTCCCGTGGCTTTAGAAGGGTGGGAGCTTATGTTGTCTTTATAAGTGATATAATGGAACAGCCTCTCAATCCTATGCTTCACACATCACAAGTTAATATGTTTTTCTTATT
>NW_005240947.1:0-246 GCF_000412655.1 Myotis brandtii
AAAAAAATGTCCCATTCATTTTAAAAGTTTCACTGCCCCCACCTCTTGAAATGTGGTATTATTTCTTTTTACCTATACATTAAGAGTCCCTGAATTATAATCGCCAACACCATGAAAACTCACTTCCTCTAACTGACTTGTCCAATGTGCTAACAGAGGAGGTGTTCACAGTTTAAAATTGCAAGTGCAGTGGCTATTTAACCCCTAGGGTGCCGGGGAGCGCGATCACGCTCCTCCTGTCTTTCG
>NW_005240948.1:0-246 GCF_000412655.1 Myotis brandtii
TTGATTTATCTGGTCACGTGAGAGTCATCTACTTTCAAACACCAACTCCGCATTCCCAAGTTCCTCTGTTCTGTGCCCTGCGGGTTTGATGCCCGAGGCCAGGGTGTCCTGCTCAGATGCAGGTGTGAGCGGCCACACCTCTTCACAGGCGCAGGCTGGTTGAGAGGGACCAGTGGGCAGAGGGGATGGGACAGAAGAGTCTGCACCCAGACATGTCTCCTCCCAGCCACGTGGGAGCCGTGCCTC
>NW_005240949.1:0-246 GCF_000412655.1 Myotis brandtii
CATTTCATTAACTCACCCCTAATGCCTTGGCAGGGCCGGGCCAAATGAATATGCAGGCCTTATAGAGCCCGCAGGCCGGATGTTCCCCACCCCAGTGCCAGTCCGAAAGCCTGAGAGCCAGGAAAGCCAATGGTGTAAGCTCCGTTCTGATTCTAAGACAGAAGGCATGAGACGACCGACATCCAGCTTAAAGACAGACAGCGGAGCAAGTTCTCCCCCACCTTGCCTGCTGTTTTGTTCAGGCCT
>NW_005240950.1:0-246 GCF_000412655.1 Myotis brandtii
CATAGAAACCATAACAGTAGGTGTCCTCGGGCCTGGAATCTGGTTACCAATTGTAGGGAGGAGGGGGGAGGAAGGATGGTCAAGGCCGAAACGTCCTCTTGGAGGAAATGTGGGGAGATAGCTGGAGGGAGCAGGGGGGGTCGCTGACCATTGTCCTGTCACCCTAGGACTCCTGTCCACACAGTCCTCCCACTGGCTCAACTGACTCCCATGGAAGAGTCCCCCTTGTTCAGGTGTCCACTTTGT
>NW_005240951.1:0-246 GCF_000412655.1 Myotis brandtii
AGATTTCCCTGTGAAGGCAACATTATAGAGTTCATGGGAAAATACGGTAGGGCAGAGATTCTGTGTGAATGAGGGACAAGCCAGAGAATGATTTGCTAAAGAAACCGTAAAAACAAATTGCGTAACAAATATATGATTTTAGTTAGATAAACACAAAGGGTGTTTTTGTCCACTGAGGGACAGTGGTTAAGCACTTAAAGAATGGAGTAGTTATTAATAAATGGACAGTTAGAGGACGGATGATGG
>NW_005240952.1:0-246 GCF_000412655.1 Myotis brandtii
CCATCTGGCTCTTTAAACCTGAGAAAACCTGTTTTTATCCTGTGAATGGAGAGGATTTGAAACTCAATTTGGTTGACTTTTTTTCCCCTTTCAAATATTGACACTTGTAGTTATGTAATATCCTAAAGAAATAATGGAAATTGAGCCAAACTGACGACGGCAAAAAGTATTTTCTAAAATAAATACTTGCTGTGGATACATGATGCTCTAAAACCATGTGGTTAAACATTCTGATGGGTTGGGGTT
>NW_005240953.1:0-246 GCF_000412655.1 Myotis brandtii
TTCCTGCCCCCATCATATGCAAACTTAGGAAACAGGTTTCTGGAAAGTTCAGGGCCAAAGATTGGTGATACTGAGTCTTAGAAAACAAAGAATGAACTAACATCTTTGTCCAAGACAGCATCAGGCACTTCCTCTACTGCTCTTGCTGCCCCTTGAGATGGAAAGGGCAGAGCGTCGGGAAGAACTAAGCAGGCAATGTGGAGTGGGGTTTTCATAAAATCTTTGCGAAATCCTCTCTAAGTTGGG
>NW_005240954.1:0-246 GCF_000412655.1 Myotis brandtii
AAACTGTGAATTGTAATTATTCAAGTATCTTGGACCTCCAAGTGTTTCTTCACAAGAAAATCGAGTCTGTTGCTCCTTTTAAAAGGTTTTAACTACAGTGTATTTGTGCTGAAGAGCCTTTTTTTTTTTTGGTAGTAACTGGAAGGATAGTCATCTTGTAAAAACTCATGCCGTACCCACAACCCAAGCCAGGTGTTTCTGGACTCCTGGGACCGCAGCTGGCCAGCTGTGCAATAGTACAAGTGG
>NW_005240955.1:0-246 GCF_000412655.1 Myotis brandtii
TTACTGACAATAATACTGGCTGTTTTGATTAAAAACCACCTGAAATTGTCTTGTTAAAAACAAAGTAGAAAAATGGATTTACCCAGCAGCTAAAACACTGCCATCAGTAGAAAAGGCACAGCAAAGACCATTGCTCAAAGGTGCAACTTGTACTGGATAATCCTCATCAATTCTCCAGAACCTCACCATTCTGAAAAGGAAAAACATTGTCCAGTAAATATCTAGTAGGAAATTTAATGTAAAAAC
>NW_005240956.1:0-246 GCF_000412655.1 Myotis brandtii
AAATTTTTGTGCACCGGGCCTCTAGTTAAATTATAACACCTGTGGCTAAAGAGCCATTCGCTACTTTCTGATTTTGGAAAAAGCATAATTATATTAATAAATGATTGGGAAACATTTGTGCCAGATTTAAACATAGGTGAATTAAAGTCTAGCATATGAGTAATAGAAGATAAATAATTTGATATATACATTGCCTACCCAATATAAGAAACCAGCTTTCTAATAGCTGTGGATGTGAGAGTTACC
>NW_005240957.1:0-246 GCF_000412655.1 Myotis brandtii
AGAGGAGCCGGACGCCATCGCCCCTGTACATAGTGCCCGCGGCTGAGGAGGCGCCTCAGTCCTGGGAAAATCCCCACAGACGCCGCAGCTTCAGATGGGAGCATAGGGAGCCAGGAGGCACCCGCCGGGGACGTCCCGCTCAGCAGAAGGGCGCCGGCCCCGAGGACCTGTCACATGCCAGCCCCTCCATCACCCAGGCTCCACCCCAAAGTGACTGACTGTCAGCGCTCTCCTGGCTGCCAAGGC
>NW_005240958.1:0-246 GCF_000412655.1 Myotis brandtii
CCTCTCTGAAATCAATAAAAATATTTTTAAAAAATAGAGAAGAAAACCAACAATGTTAGAGAAGAATGGGCTGGAATAAACAATTCCCAGAGAAACATGGAAATGGAAGGTAACATATGGAAGATTCTTAATCTGACTCTTAACAATAACAATAAAAAGAACAAATTAAAATTAATCAAGATAATTTACTCAGATTGAAACTGGACAAGCAATGGATCTGGGCTGCCTGTCACTACTTGAGCCAAT
>NW_005240959.1:0-246 GCF_000412655.1 Myotis brandtii
CTGTGATGTTTATTGTGCTAAATAGGGAGAGGATAGGGGTGACGTGCTGGAAGAAAACTCAGGGATCAGATGTTTTCAGGTACATATGAATTTAGTCACATGGGAAGGAAACTTCTGAGACAAGAATGCCTCAGGACACTTTTGAAAGAAAACAGGAAATACCTACAGAGGACAAGGTTTCTAGCTCAAAACATGTACAGCTCCCTCATCCAAAAGAGAATGACTTTCTCAGAAAGAATTAGTGTA
>NW_005240960.1:0-246 GCF_000412655.1 Myotis brandtii
TGGCTTCTCTGGTCAGCCACCAGGTTTGGCTTCCATCAGTAAAGGCATATGGTGCCTTTGTACTTGTCCGAAAGCATTAAATGAAGTTAAACGCCAGACCCAACGTTCCCATTGCTCTTTTGTGGACCCCACGAATTACTGTGGTCCCCTCGCCCGCTGTTCTGGACAAAGGCAGGTGTTGGAGCACCTTCCGCCTCCTGCCTCCTCTTCTGCCTCCTCTCCTGCCTCCTCTCCTCTCCTGCCTCC
>NW_005240961.1:0-246 GCF_000412655.1 Myotis brandtii
TTTTCTGGGTAATTCTGATGGGCAATTTGGGCTGAGAACCAGAGGTGCTTTAGGGAAGTACACCTGTGTAGGAAGCCAGAGAGGATAGTTTGCTTAGTAGGGAATCGGAATGAAGGGAATCAGTTGCATAGTTTTAATGATTGATTATTATATCAGATGAAGCATGCCTGGGCCCTGACTAGGTAGCTCAGCTGGTTAGAGCATAGTCTCAATACACCAAGGTTGTGGGTTCGATCCTCAGTCAGG
>NW_005240962.1:0-246 GCF_000412655.1 Myotis brandtii
AACATGTTCTCTTGCATGCCAGTAGCCAGAATCAGATGTTCTATGGTCATCCTAGGAAAAGTTCTACTGACAATGTAGAAGAAGGTACCATGATTGGTTTAGACCAGCCTTGTGATAAAATGTTTTATTATGAAGGAACAATTACATATCCGCATGCTCCAATACTGTAACTGCTAAGGACATGTATCCATTAAGCACTTGAAATGTGGCTAGCGTGACTAAAGAACTAAATTTTTAATGTTGCCT
>NW_005240963.1:0-246 GCF_000412655.1 Myotis brandtii
CCCTGGTGGTCAGTGCACTCCCGCAGCCAACCTCCCATGGCCCCTCTACCCCCGCCTGCCAACCTCTAACAGCCCCTCCCCATTGCTGGCCAGACCCCCAATTGGCCCCCAATCGGGGGGCTGGCCAGACCCACAATTGGCCCCCAATCGGGGGGCTGGCCAGCTAATCTCCTGTGTCCCTCTCCCCTGGTGGCCCCCCGATAGGCCTCGATTGCCAGCCAGGCCGAGGGACCCACCTGTGCATGA
>NW_005240964.1:0-246 GCF_000412655.1 Myotis brandtii
AAGCCCATCCCTTCTGATGTCTTCCACTGCTCCCTCTACATTCTGTCTTTTCTCATAAAAAAACAAAAGAAAATCAACCAATTTCCTCACCATCGATTTCCCTCCTTCTTTTCATAACCAAATTTCTCAAAATGGTACCACGTTCTCTGCCTCTGTGGCCCGTCCCCTGGATGACCCTCCAATGCCCTCCGCTGTTGCTGCCACCCCATCACTCCTTCAAAAAGGCCTCACTGAAGCTCAACAACA
>NW_005240965.1:0-246 GCF_000412655.1 Myotis brandtii
GGACCTGAAGGCCATGAGTAGTCATATTTGGACTACAGTTTTAAAATAGAGCCAGAGAGCTTCATGATGGATTGGAGGTGAAATGTAAGGAAACGAGAATAGTCAAGGAAGACTTCTAGGATTTTCACCTGAGAACTAAGTAGATGCTGATGCCCTTCAATAAAAAAGGAAGAACTAGGGGAAAGCAGGGTTGCAGGAAGTAAAGAAATAGCTCCATTTTGGTCAAGTTAAGTTTGAGAAGCCTAT
>NW_005240966.1:0-246 GCF_000412655.1 Myotis brandtii
CAGGGGAAGGGGCTGGGAGAGCAAATTGGGAATTGCAGTCTGAACCCCAATCTTTTATGTTTGCTTTGGAACCCACCTTCCTCACCCACCCAGCCCATATTCATCTCCCCACCCCTGTATATTTTCTGGAAACAACTGTAGCTAGCCTCTTACCTTCTTGCTAGGACCATTCTTCCACAAGCTCATATTAACCTTATAATTAAGCTCTGCTACTTTTTATTTGCTGCTGCTGATGTGCTTTATGTC
>NW_005240967.1:0-246 GCF_000412655.1 Myotis brandtii
AAGTATTTGAAAAGGCACCAGGGCCCAAATCTCCTTACCACCGTGCCTGCCACTGCATCTGCGTTTACCACACCTGGGCTGTGCCCAAGTTGCAACTGGGTCGCTCATCAAAAAGCCTGCCTTCACCTGCCCCGACTGGCAGGGTCCCTGTTTAAAGAAAATCTATGGGCTCAGGGGTAGGGCCTGCACAGTCCAATACGGTTGGGGCGGAGCGTTACTTTGCAAGGCACTGCTGCTGGGTCAGTC
>NW_005240968.1:0-246 GCF_000412655.1 Myotis brandtii
ATTTGTATGTTCATTAGAATTTGTGAAGGGCTTGAAGGTTACTGCAGCTAAGAGGATGAGTGTGGAATTGATGAGAAGGGAACAGATAAAGATATATTTTTGAGACATAATTTCTGATGACTTTTTGTGAGGAGTGAGGAAATGGAAGAAACCCACAATGATGACTTCAATTTCTAGTTTGAGAAGCATGATGGTGGCTCATGGCCTTTGGGAGAGGAATATTCTTGGTAGAAAGGAAAGAGAAGG
>NW_005240969.1:0-246 GCF_000412655.1 Myotis brandtii
TTTGAAGGATCTGTAGTAATCAGGGTTTCATCAGAGAATCAGGAACCCCTTACATAAGTAAATATTTTATTTTGGGGATTCCACCTTAAACAGTTGTAGGAACTCATTATGCTATCTGCATGTGGAGCTGTGGCTGAAAGCCAGCAGGGTAGTCCATTGCTAAGGGAAATTTGATGTGAATAAATAAGGAAAAACTAGAATATACAAGGATAAGTGGAATCTATGAGCATGAGGTGGAACCGACAT
>NW_005240970.1:0-246 GCF_000412655.1 Myotis brandtii
GATAGAATTTAGTTTCCTCTTGAGCATAAACACCTTCGATTTTAAGAAGAGCTGTGCGATCCCTCTGGCTCCAGAGACCTCGCTTATAACTGGCAAAAATGGCCTTGGACCACAGCCTCCCGGCCGTGTTTGTGGTTATAGAGGCCTGTTCCCAGCAGGCCGCTGCAGGCTCCGAGATAGCGAGAAAAACGTCTTATTTTACTCCTAAGTCACCTTTCTGTGGGAGGGGATGAGACTTTACCAAAG
>NW_005240971.1:0-246 GCF_000412655.1 Myotis brandtii
GCAGCCAGAAGGTCCCAATTAGCCCTGATCACCAGCCAGGTATATGGACCCTACCCTATGCATGAATTTTGTGCACTAGGCCTATATTGTGTATATATATACACACATATATATGTGTTAACTAGGTACATATCATTTCAAATATTGGTAAGTTCTTTGGAAAGAAAGAAAGCTGAGTAAAGAAAGTGAATCAATTTTAGAATGCTATATTGTTTGCAAAAGAGGACGGGAGAAGAAAGGTTTGAA
>NW_005240972.1:0-246 GCF_000412655.1 Myotis brandtii
GAAGTGGCTGTTGCAATGGCCTGGACACACAGAGGTGCCCGGTCCTCCTGGATGTCAGGCCTGCCTCGGCGCCTGAAGTCCAGGCAAGCGGACGCCAGCCTGGCGGGCTGTAGAGTCTTCATTCTTGTGCCCTGGCCTCGGCCCCTATTCGCTTCCTTGCTTCCTATTCTGACCTCATGGCTCATTCCCAGTTAACAGTCTTAACCATCTCAGCGCCCAACCTGGCACAGAGGCGCCATCGGAGTC
>NW_005240973.1:0-246 GCF_000412655.1 Myotis brandtii
ATTCCTGCTATTTCGTTCAGTTTCAACTTTTTATTCTGGAGTAATTATAGATGCACACAAAGTGGCAAAGATAATTAAAAGAGGTCCCGTGTACCCATCCCCCAGTTTCTCCCAATGGTTACATCTTACACAACTTTAATATAGTATCAAAACCAGGAAATTGGCATTGGTACAATGTAGGAATGTGTATAATTCCATGTCATTTTATCATGTACTAGAGGCCAGATGCATGAAATTCGTGCAAGG
>NW_005240974.1:0-246 GCF_000412655.1 Myotis brandtii
GGGGGAAGAGGGGTCTGGTCTTACTCATGGAGACGGAAGCCCCGAGGGGAGCATCTCTTACTATCGAACAGGTGCTCACTGCCCTCCTTGAGCAGACAGCTGACGTTGAGCGGGATGAAGAGCTGGGCTCGAAGCGGGTCGCCGTACAGGTAACTGGGCAGCGCAAAGGGACCCTCCAGAACCGGGACCAGCAAAAAGCCGCAGGAGGTGGCTTTGCGATGCCACCCTTGGACCTGGTGGAAAACA
>NW_005240975.1:0-246 GCF_000412655.1 Myotis brandtii
AGAGGAAAAGCAAGTCCTCGGCCCCTTTTCGCCGCTCCCTGATCACTAAGGCCAAGCACCTGCCAAACGCCTGGGCGCGAGGAATGCTGGGAACTCCTGGAGGGGCGGGAGGGCTTGCGGGGGGTGCAGACCGGTCTCCACGCAGCTTGCGGAGGTCGCTAGACGCGGAGGGGGACACCACGAACGTGGGACGTTGCATCTCATGGTTTTCAGGTAAGGATGAGACACCTTCCTTTGTATGAAGTA
>NW_005240976.1:0-246 GCF_000412655.1 Myotis brandtii
ATGATGAGAGAGAATCATTGATTGGCTGATTCCTGCACATTCCACACTGAAGATTGAGCCTGAAGCCTGGACATATGTGCCCTGACTGGGACTCTTATTTCAGTTAAATTAGATTTAACTAATTTAAAAGCCATACTTTTATAGTCAATAGGTTTTCAACAGGAGTGCCAAAAGAATAGTTTTCAACACATGGTACTAGGACAACGATTTCCACATACACAAGAACAAAGTTGGACCCCTACCTTA
>NW_005240977.1:0-246 GCF_000412655.1 Myotis brandtii
GAAATGCACAGCTTTAAACACTGAAATGCAGGTCTTCCATTCTGGTGCCATTCAAGTGCAAAGTTTTAACACTCTGTAGTCACTAATATAACTGATGTTGTTCCAAGAATATATTTTTTTGTTGTTGTTATTACAGTTATACCAATATGTTGCTCATTTTAAAAAAATAATCCACGATGAGCAACCTGGGTATTGTTTTTTCCTTTTCCAAGAAAATCCAAGGAAAATAAGGGCAAACTCAGGCTG
>NW_005240978.1:0-246 GCF_000412655.1 Myotis brandtii
AGACAGATACACAGAACACACAGTGTCGCTGTGGTATAAACATTTCATTGGGGGGCAGGGTGCAATTAGGAAAAATGCCCAAAAAAGGCTCCTTAGGGGTGAATGATTATTGACATTTGGACCAGATCATTCTCTGTTATGGGGCATCCTATGAATGTAGGGTATTCACCAGCATCCCTGACCTCCACCCACTAGATGCCAGTTGCACGCCCCCAGTTGTGACAACCAAAAATGTCTCCAGGCATT
>NW_005240979.1:0-246 GCF_000412655.1 Myotis brandtii
AGCCTCAGGTCCCCCATCAAGCCCCGCTGGGTGGGGGTGCAGCCTCAGGTCCCCCAGTGCACCCTAAGGTCCCCTGCCCTGGCACCAGGAATGGGGGCACGGCCTGAGAGTCCCCCAGTCTGGCTCTGGAGTGGGGGGTGCGGCCTGAAGTTCCCCGTCAAGCCCCGCCAGGTGGGGGTCATGGCCTCAGGTCTCCCGAACCGGCGCTGGGGCAGGGGGTGTGGCCTGAGGTCCCCCGTCAAGCCC
>NW_005240980.1:0-246 GCF_000412655.1 Myotis brandtii
TTTAAAATATCCGCCTTTTTGTTCTTTATTCCCAGGAACTAACTCTAATGTGCGAATACTTGTAGTCCCAGTTTATAGCTTGTCCACACGCTTCACATGCCTTCAAAGCCCAATTCAAATATCTCCTCTACCAGGAAGCCTCCCTGGCTTCCCGGAGTGGAACTGAACTTCTCCTTTGAACCGCAGCCCTTGCCTTCTCTGTGCCATTCACTCCCCAGTGCCTCTGTTTATTTAGCGTTCCCAGAT
>NW_005240981.1:0-246 GCF_000412655.1 Myotis brandtii
TGGAAGCACCCGCCCATCCCCACACGGGCCTTCCTGGTACAATAAACTTGTGACAAACACAGTGGTTCTCTGTCTCTGAATGAGGAGAGGGGGCAGGGGCCGGGGGAGGCTTCGGGGAGAAGGGAACCAACCTCATGCCCCAAGGCAGGTTCACAGTGAACATAGAGACGGGGCCACCTGCCAAGGCCACCCGAACAGGTCCTGCATATGGCACAGGTGTGAGCAAAAGCAGGTCTCACCAAGGGG
>NW_005240982.1:0-246 GCF_000412655.1 Myotis brandtii
GCCAAAAACCTTGTCTCCTACCTTCACCATTCTCATTAATTTCCTGAGTCTTTATCAGTGTTTCTCATTCAGGTAAAATTTTGCTTTGCAGGGGACATTTGGTGATGTCTGGAGATATCTGTGTCACAATGGAGAAGCGGGGTTGGCCTCTAGTGGATAGAGGCCAAAGATGCTGAAAAATATTCTACAATGCATAGGACAACTCCTAAAACAAAGAATGATTTAACTCAAGATATCAATAGTGCT
>NW_005240983.1:0-246 GCF_000412655.1 Myotis brandtii
TGCAGGTTTCTATGGTTTCTACCTTAGCCCAGAGAGAAACCATTTCACCAAATCATCCTCCGCTTAAACACCTTCAGGAGAGGGAACTTCACCCGCCTGGGCACAGCTCTCCCATGACAGACAGCATGCCCCTGCTCTTTAGGAATGTAATCCCACCCTAGCTGGTTTAGCTCAGCTGATAGAGCATTGGCCTGTGGACTAAAGGGTCTCCGGGTTTGATTCCGGTCAAGGGCACGTACCTAGGTT
>NW_005240984.1:0-246 GCF_000412655.1 Myotis brandtii
CAACCAATGAATGAATAAATAAGTGGAACAACAAATATGTGAATATTTCTCTCTCCCTCCCCCACCTCTCTCTCAAATCAATACATTAAAAAAACAAAAACAAAGAACGACAAGTCCAACTGCTCATCTACACATGAAGAAACAGGATCAGGGAGGTCCTGTGCCTTGTCTTTGGTCTTACGTTGAGACAGCGGAGAACCCCGTGTACAGCCTCCAATTCCCACTGCCCTCACTGCACATGCTGTT
>NW_005240985.1:0-246 GCF_000412655.1 Myotis brandtii
AACTGACCAGATGATAGCTGTAACATTAGATTATGTTCCTGACAAAATGTGCTTTCATAGGAGTAAAGTTACCAATCCAGAAAAGCCCAAAGGCCTGATGCAATAGGAAGCCAAGATTACAAAGTATATCACAGGGGGTTAAAGTGAGAGGGTCACCTTTACTGCACCCATTGCTTCTGAATCCACGGATACTAACCTTTATGGATACATATAGTACTACATATATGTCAACCTAACAATGGTTAT
>NW_005240986.1:0-246 GCF_000412655.1 Myotis brandtii
TGACATTCTATCCACTGAACCAAACCAGCTAGGGCCCAAGTACACTTTCCACAACCAAAATTATGGTGGTCCTCAGAGGTTATGATAATTACCATGTTGGGTTTCTTCTCTTTTGGGTGATTTGGAAATGAAAGAGTGGTAGAAGGCTAGAAACTAAATTGTAATGGGGGTAGAGAGGATAAATGCTGAGTAGAAGAAAGTGCATTATTTTGCAGTATGTGCATGAGTGAGGGCATGTGCATACAC
>NW_005240987.1:0-246 GCF_000412655.1 Myotis brandtii
GAACCAGGCTGGTTCTTTCTCAGTCCTATGGGCCACCTCCTCCCCTCTCTGCTTTCAGACTAGGTAGCCATCTTTGCTTCTCAGGCTTGTGTATGCAGGGTTCTGGCATCAGAGACTGGTGCTCACAGACTTCAGGGGATGCTGGACAAAGCTCTATCTGGTCTCCTTGAAGCTCCTTCCATTAGGCTGGAGTCCCCCAATATTTGTTCCACTTCTTCCCACAGTGCAAATGTGGCTTCCCAGAAT
>NW_005240988.1:0-246 GCF_000412655.1 Myotis brandtii
TGAAGATCTTTCTTTAACCTTCAAACTTTGGCAACCATCAAGACATGGATATCTATTGAGATCTCTTCTTTCTTTGTTTATTGCTTCATAGTCCTATTTACTTGGAGTTCCTTAGAGAATCCTGAGCCTAAACTGTAGCCACAGGGCCATATTGAGTCCAGGTGGGAGAATGAGCAACACTGTGTCACCACTCTATAATACCTTCCCTAACAGACCACCAGCATCCTTTCTAATTTAAATGGTCAT
>NW_005240989.1:0-246 GCF_000412655.1 Myotis brandtii
AAATTTATATAATGGAATACTCTACAACAATGAAAATCAAAGAACTATAGCTATATGCAATAACATGGATGATATAAAAAATAAACTACAGGTATTGTCTTTAGGGATTCATTATGAAGAAAAGTAGCAATTAGTATATATGTCACAATAGTGTTTATCTTTTGGGATTGGTAGGAAATAGTCATTCATTAAGGGTTTTATGGGAATTGATCTTGGTCAGGCCAAATCTGGCCTTACCTTCTGTTT
>NW_005240990.1:0-246 GCF_000412655.1 Myotis brandtii
GAAATAATAAGAATTCAGGTTCCATTTAGCATCCAAGACTTAATGGGCATAATTGACAGGTTCGGGAGTTTTACAGATGACTCTTGAAAGTTTATCTAAGAATGGAAAAAGCTCATCTTAACCTCTGACTTATCTTGGAGGGATGATAATCTAATCCTCTAAGGAACCTGACCACCTCAGAAAATGAGAGCACTAAGTGGAAGGCATTGGCCTATGTAAATGAGGTCCATATGCAAAATGATAACT
>NW_005240991.1:0-246 GCF_000412655.1 Myotis brandtii
GCCTGTGAGAGCGCTCCATACCACAGCCCACAGTCCACAAGTACCTCCCCACACACAGTTCACAAGTACCCCCTCCCACAGTCCACAAGTACCCCCCACACACAGTCCACAAGTACCCCCCACACAGTCCACAAGTACCTCCCCACACACAGTCCACAAGTCTCCCCCTCCCACTGTGCAGTATGAAATGTGCAGAGGAACCACGGCCAATTTCCTGTCTCTGGTGACCTCACTCGCTTGGCCCAT
>NW_005240992.1:0-246 GCF_000412655.1 Myotis brandtii
TAATAGGAAATGGTCCCTCTACCACTGGATGTGGTAACTCTAACCTCGGTAGCCATCTTCTGGCCGTGGTGCATGCTGGCCTAAGGGCCAGGCTTATGTGCCATTGAGGACAGTGCAGAAATATGGACAAATCCTGGGCCCTTGAAGATGCTGATGAGCACTTCATTAATCCCCGAGCTACCCTATCTCCATACTTCCTGTTATACGAAGGAGTAAAATATTTGTATTTTTAAAGTCAATTAACTG
>NW_005240993.1:0-246 GCF_000412655.1 Myotis brandtii
TGAATCTACAACCTGGGTATGTGCCCTGACTGGAAATTCAATCTGCAACCTTGGCATATCGGGACTACGCTCCTACCAACTGAGCTGCAGTCCAGGCTACAGCTAAAGTTGTTGACAGCACAGTGTGTGCGTATCACGCACTGAAGCCCCAGCTGGATGGGGGGGAAACACCTGTGGGAAGGCTCCCAATAGAGCAAATGATGACCGGGGCTATGGGAACTCTTTATTTTCTTTTATTATTTATTT
>NW_005240994.1:0-246 GCF_000412655.1 Myotis brandtii
CTGAGCCAAACCGGCTAGGGCTGAAATCATTTTCTACGTCTATTCTTCCTACATCATTTGACATAATCTTGTGAGTTTCTTAAAAGGTAAAGCTAGCCCTGGTTTGGTGGCTCAGTTGTTTGTAGCATCCTGTACACCAAAAGGTTGTGAGTTTGATCCCCAGTCAGGGTACATACCCAGGTTACGTGTTCAATCCCCAGTCTGGGTGCCTAGGGGAAGCAACCAATCAATGTTTCTCTCTCTCTC
>NW_005240995.1:0-246 GCF_000412655.1 Myotis brandtii
CCTCAGCCACATTTTCATCTTCAGGACTTGTATTCCCACTCTTTAGCTTAGAAGAGGGTAAGACGTGGAGCCTGTAAAAATGTTGAACTTATTTGACTGTAAGTACAACAGTGTGGCCCTGGGCTGGGTAAGGAAGGTACAGTGCACAGATTAAGGGGAATAGCAGCCCCATGGCATGCTGCGCCCTCAGGCACGCCTGTCCTGAGTTATGTGTGAGTCATGTATCGGCTTCTGAACCTGGTGTTT
>NW_005240996.1:0-246 GCF_000412655.1 Myotis brandtii
TGTGCATCTGTTGCTTGCACTTCTCTTCTAAAAATTGCTTAAAATGATTTTTATTTGTGCATAAAATATGTTCAGTTCTTTACATGCTGTAAAGTTATAAAATCTTTTCTCCTACCTTTTGTCTTCTCTTTTAAAATCCTAGAAATTAACATACCATCCAAGATAGATTAATCTATTCATCCACTCACTCATCTATCTAACTATCTAGCATCTATATATCTATCTATCTATCATCTATCTATCTAT
>NW_005240997.1:0-246 GCF_000412655.1 Myotis brandtii
CAGGCTGGGCTGAGGGACACCCCCACCCCCAGTGCATGAATTTAGTGCACCGGGCCTCTAGTAGGGAATAAAATCAATTATGTAGCCTGTTCTGAAATTCAGTAAACTCACCAGGAAGGGTCAGAGTTCAATCTCTGATACTTAATAAAAATTAAAGGAAAATTCACAAAAGACTAGCCTTTCCTTGTGGAATTCATAAAAGAGATAACTAATAGAAACAATAAGTGTGAATGATCACCTACCAAA
>NW_005240998.1:0-246 GCF_000412655.1 Myotis brandtii
CCTCTCCGCCTCCCACGCTGATCATTATGTCTGTTTCCTTCATGAGATTTTCTCCTCTTCACCCTGGACATGCCGAGGCGTCTCAGGATTCTGCCTGGTCTCTTTTTCTCCCTTCCACTCGTCTCTGGTGGTCTCATTTGTTACCATGGCGTCAGCTTCCATCTCTAAGCCGATGGCTGGAGCTGCTCCCTGGACTGTGTTGTAGCCTCTATCATTTCTTTTCATTGCCAGATTCTATTCTACTCT
>NW_005240999.1:0-246 GCF_000412655.1 Myotis brandtii
AGGCCGAGGCTCTATCCACTGAGCCAAACCGGTTAGGACGAGTACTCTTTTATTTTTAAAAGAATAGTTGATTGATTTTTAGAGAGGAAGGGAGAGGAGAGAAACATGGATGGGAGGTATAACATCAATAGGCTGCCTTCCAGGGCTCCCACATGCCCTCAACTGGGAATCAAGTCCACAACCTTGTCTGCCCTGACTGGAATGGGACCAGCAACCTCTCTGTCTCTCAGTGCAGGAGGCAGGATG
>NW_005241000.1:0-246 GCF_000412655.1 Myotis brandtii
GGAGTCCTCCCTTTCTGTGCCTCTTAGCGATCACTACCTGAGAGCTGAGTGGCTCCCTGGTCTCCCTTTTGTGGCCGGGGTCAGAACTTCCCAGTCAGAAGAACGGGTAGTGGGCAGGCAGAGAGGCAGGGGAGGCTGTTGGTAGACCTGCTGACTAGACCCCAGCCCTGTGAGGTGGTGTTGTGTAGGGATGGGGATCAAGGCCTGCTTTCTTCTTTGCCCTCTCCCACGGCCTCTCTGACCATT
>NW_005241001.1:0-246 GCF_000412655.1 Myotis brandtii
TGAGGTAGATAGCTTCCACTCAAGATAATAAAACAAGCCAGATTTTTTAAATATCTTTCCCCTCCTTTTTTTCATTTTGTTCCACTTATCCTTTTATTTCGGCGCCCCCTAGAGGCCAACCAAAAAGTTTCTTGGTTCTTGCACATACCTACACATTTTATCCTTATCCTCTGTAGCATTTCCCTGCACCTACGGAAATGAAAACTCTCGTGTGTTTTACTCAGGCTATAGCTATTGTTCTTAGTC
>NW_005241002.1:0-246 GCF_000412655.1 Myotis brandtii
TGAAGGAGTGTTGAGTTTTGTCAAATGTCTTTTCTGTGTCATTTCCATGGCAAAGGTTGTTACACCTGCCCCAGAGTGACAACACCAGCCAGAGGCCGGGGTGGCAACAGGCCAACCCCCGAGGCTGCCAGGCCGAAGGCTCACCCCTCCCTCAGCCCAGATGGTCCAGCAACCTGACCAGATGCAGCCTGGGATAGCTTCCTCATGGTGGCTCCCCCAACTCACCACCTGGGGGGGGGGGGGGGC
>NW_005241003.1:0-246 GCF_000412655.1 Myotis brandtii
TTAATGTTTCAGGACAGAACACAAGGCAAGGGAGAGATGGCTCAACCCAAACTCACATTCTCAACTTTATTCACCATCATAGTGATGGCCCTTCTATACAGTAGAGGAGGAAGGGGGATCCACCAGAGGTGGCAGACAGTATTGGCCTGACTGGACCGTCAGTGAAGGTTACGAGGCTGGCCAGAGACTGGCAACCACAAATCAAGGAAGCCAGGGGATGGCCCTTCCAAGTCTTACCAAGGACCC
>NW_005241004.1:0-246 GCF_000412655.1 Myotis brandtii
TACATTATTATCTTTAAAGCTAGAGGCCTGGTGCATGGGACTCATGCACTGGTGGAGGGCTTGGCCTGAGGGAATCGGCCTGCTGTGGGAGCGCCACCCATCCCAGTCAGCCAAGTGGCTGTAGACCTGCTCTCTGAGCAGCTGTGGACCCACCCTCTGAGCAGCTGTGAACCCCCCCCGTATGAATGACTGCTCATCCTGGTCAGCAGAGCAGTGCTCCTACTGTGGGAGTGCACTCACCACCAA
>NW_005241005.1:0-246 GCF_000412655.1 Myotis brandtii
CTCCCTCTCCCTTCCTCTCTGAAATCATTAGAAAAATTTTTAAGAGTTATTTTAAAAAAATAAATAAGAATAAATAAACAGCTACTATAAACCCCGCAACATGCAGATTATAGTTATGGGTATGATTGTCTATTTAATGACTATCTCTCCCATCTATATATATAAAACCCTAAGCAACCAATCAACCATTTGACTGGTCGCTATGAAGTGCACTGACCATCAAGGGGCAGACGCTCAATGCAGGAG
>NW_005241006.1:0-246 GCF_000412655.1 Myotis brandtii
TTATTTTTTCCATCAGCCAAATTGCAGAAATTTGATCTGTTCCTTTGAAGTAACCATTCATTTTATTTTATTAAGTCTGACCTAGTAGCTCAGCTTGGGAGTTCTTTTTCCCATCACAGTGAACGGAGACCCTCCAGTTATTAGTTCATACATTATAACACCTAAACCCACCAGTCAGCTGCCTACAAAATGTATTGATAGAATATTAACTAGTAAGTAATTTAGAGGAAAGAAAAATGAACAAAA
>NW_005241007.1:0-246 GCF_000412655.1 Myotis brandtii
ATGGGAAAGTCAGGACCCTGGGAGGCAGCTTCCTCATCTCTGCAGATGGGCACGGACCTGCAGCCAGACGCGCGTCATGGGGGCGGCGACCCTTAAACGCGTTCCCCTGAAGCCGGCCCCACCCAGTGCTGGTGTCCTGTGCTGAGCCTGTTAGATAAGACGTGGACAGGGGCAGGGAGAGCCCGAGTGTGTGCGGGCCGGGAGCACGTGACCTTTGGTGGGTGAATTCCCTTGGCTGTGAACTCC
>NW_005241008.1:0-246 GCF_000412655.1 Myotis brandtii
AATTACCTCCTTCTAGGCCCTATCTCCAAATAAAGTCGCATTGGGGATTAAGGCTTCTACACATGAACTTCGGGGAGACACAATTCAGTCTGTAGCATATACTGCCGCCCAGACTTCCCCAGTTACCCATCTCCGGGTCACCCGTCATTGACGCACATTCAATTGGCTTCTTATCTTTCCTCCTCACTCCCCCATCTTCCTACCAGAGCTTCCCAAGACTATTTCCCAAATAAGCTGCTTGCTCTC
>NW_005241009.1:0-246 GCF_000412655.1 Myotis brandtii
GGCAGCCGATCGATGTTTCTCTCTCAATGATGTTTCTATTTCTCTCCCTTTCCCTTCCCCTCTCTCTAAAAATCAACAAAAACATATTTTAAAGATAAAGTATTTAGAGAAAAAGACAAGGCATATGCAGTTACATAATTCATATCCTTGAAGATGAAACACAAATAGTTAAAAAAATGATTTAAATGTATAATAGGAAAAATATTTCTTTTTTAAAATATATTTTACTAGAGGCCTGGTGCACAA
>NW_005241010.1:0-246 GCF_000412655.1 Myotis brandtii
CTCCCTCCTCCCCTGCCTTTTCTCCAGCCTCATATGCATAATTGGCAACTTAAAGGCTTTGGAGCATTGCTGGGCTAAATGACAAACATCAAAATATTTTAAATAGCATGAAATACTGAAACATTGATGGCTAGACATGTTTTAATTCGCCTGCTCTTAGATTTTATTACAGAAGGTCTCTTGTACTTTGTTGACTGTATATTTTCTTGAAAGTAAGAGTGTGGTTAAAGTGTGTTCATAAATGTA
>NW_005241011.1:0-246 GCF_000412655.1 Myotis brandtii
GAATCTTTGTCTTTCTTTTTACACCAAGCAACCTACATGGTTGCTTCCTCAAGCAAAGTATACTTTCATATTCTTTCTGAAACTTACTTTACATGCAGGCCTCCAGGCCCCAGGATATGACTAAATTCCAGTGCAACTAAGACTCTTAAAAGAACTAATTTAATAATTTCAACTAAGTGCTAAATTTTAGTACACCTATCCTATATAACCCTATATAATAAAAGGGCAATATGCAAATCAACCAAA
>NW_005241012.1:0-246 GCF_000412655.1 Myotis brandtii
CAGGGCCAGGCGACGCTGGGCATTCTAGCTGCCCCTGTGGGCTTTCTTTGGTGAAATGTCTGTTGCCCATTTTTCCTTTTGTCTGGGCTGTGTGTTGTCTTATGATTGAGTTTTGAGCGTCTTTTACTTGTTCTTGAAGTAAGTCCACCATCAGACAGACACGAGATTTGGAAATGTTTTTTCCCAGAATGCGGTTTGCGTGTTCTCCATCTCAGCGCTGTCGCTCACGTGACACGATTCTTTAAT
>NW_005241013.1:0-246 GCF_000412655.1 Myotis brandtii
GGGGGGGGGGGGGGGCTGCGGCTCTCCCTGTCCATGTGCTTCCGTTGGTCTTCCCCCTAGGGGCCTAACATTCGCTTGCGGGTATACAAAGTCTTTGCTCGAGGGCACTCAACCTAGCCTGGTGGTGGGCTCTGGGAAGGAGGAACCATCACTGGCTAGGGCCAGTGATAAGAAAAGACATTCTTTAATCAGAAATGGGTTTGTTGTGGTTCTCCATAAATGTGTATATTGAAGGCATTTAGTAGT
>NW_005241014.1:0-246 GCF_000412655.1 Myotis brandtii
CTCCGAGGGGTGCCCACCTGCCTGGGACCCTGTTGGCACCAGACACACAGCAGGCCCGCAGTCCGAGTCTTAACACTGACATGATCACAACTAAGAACTGCTTTGGTGTGTTTCCCTCTCCGATTCCTCAACATAACGAGGAACCTCACAATTGTGCTAATCTACGGGTGTCGTTTGTGCCCGTCCCTAAACCTTTACTGCCCTCCTGCAGCCTGCCTTCCTTCCAGAGCCCCCACCCCACCCCAC
>NW_005241015.1:0-246 GCF_000412655.1 Myotis brandtii
ATATCCTAGAATTGGTTGAGGGCCCTTATTTCTCATGTAATTGCCACATATACTAATATCTAGCTTTCTAATGTCATCAGTGGTAATTAACTGGCACTTCCTTGTTTGAATTTACTTTTTTTTCTGGTTACCAGTGAAGTGAGCTCTTACCTATATGTGTATTAGTCCTTCAGATTTTTCTTTCTATGACTTGCCTATTCATAATCTTTGACTATTTTTATAATAGGTTTTATACTTTTTCCTTGT
>NW_005241016.1:0-246 GCF_000412655.1 Myotis brandtii
ACCATTTGTATTTGATACTGGAGGTTCACAACTATTTCCAGTTGGGAGAAAGGCATGGGCTAGATGTGAAAGAAAAAGCCAACAGGGCCAGTAAAGGCCTGTAGTGTTTGAGGGTTTTTCCCCCCTAATGAAAAAATGTCTGTGAGCTGTAACTCTATTGTGAAAGGGGTAGATACTACCTTTTCCTTAAGTGCCTCTTCATCATTCATCTCACTCTGACCACACAGTTTAGCAAAATTATGAAAT
>NW_005241017.1:0-246 GCF_000412655.1 Myotis brandtii
CACCTGTTATCTGCCAGGCCCCATAAAGACACACAGAGAGTTCAGACACAGCGTGGGGCTCTGGGGTCTCACTGCCTGATGGGTCTGGGCTCCGCCAGTTCTCTGTGCCCATGGCAAGTTACTAAGTGGCTCCGTGCCTCAGTTTTCTCACCTGCAAAATGGGGGGAGGGGTGATATTAATAGAACTTACAGATTTATCCACAGTTAAATGATCAAATGTATCTAAAATTCTTGGAAAGTTCCAGG
>NW_005241018.1:0-246 GCF_000412655.1 Myotis brandtii
GTTTTGGCTGCAAGTGATGGAAAATTCCACCCCAGATCGGCTTAACCGGGAAGCCTTACGGACTAGCTCAGTGAAGTCCCCAAGGTCTTCGGCCACTGGCCTCAGGCTCAGCTCCATTCCTGGTGGCTTCCTCTGTCCCAGGCTGGCTGCCGGTGGCATTCTGGGTAATAGGCTTCGTTCTCAACGTTCACATCCGTGGTGGAGTCGGATGCTCTTGTCCCTCTGACTGGCCCGTTTGTCCATGCG
>NW_005241019.1:0-246 GCF_000412655.1 Myotis brandtii
ACACCACCTTGAAAATTTGTTGAAAATACAGTAGTTAGCTCTCCTGAGCCAGTACAAGCCAGCTCCAGAACACCACTGCTTCATGCCTGCCCTGGAGTCTGGCCTTGACCCAAACCCTGCTCTCAGCTTCTCACTGGCCCATCGATATTGGTACTTAGATGGGCCCCACCCTCCTCCTTGCCAGGTATCAAGGCAGAAACTGAGTTTAAATTACAAACTGAGTTGATCCTGTTATGACAGGGAAAA
>NW_005241020.1:0-246 GCF_000412655.1 Myotis brandtii
TTAGCATATTACCCTTTTATTAGTATAGATAGATAGACAGATACATAGCTCATATACAAAAAACCCCACCAATTTGAATCATTATATGATAGAAATAACCAATTTTAAGTTCAGAAAAAAAATTTCTTATCAGACTAGAGAATATAATTCAACATACAACAAAGCAATTTTTGTGTATAATCTTCACTGAATAACAGTACAGAGTGGGCAGTCTATGGTGCAGCATGACACTAGAACAAATTTTAA
>NW_005241021.1:0-246 GCF_000412655.1 Myotis brandtii
ATCCCCTTCAAAACATCCGGAATCTGACAACTCTTCCCACCCCCATTTCTACTGCCACCATCGAAGTCACCTTCACCCCCCAACTTGCCTCCAATTTTCTACCCTTGCCCCCTGTCAGTCCATTTTTATCACAGCAGCCTCAGAGCTCTGTTCAAATGTAGATCAGATGATAGCTCTCTGCTCAAACCCTCCAACGCTGCCATCTCGTTCAGAGTAGAGAGACCCAGTCCCCGGCACGCCTGCAAG
>NW_005241022.1:0-246 GCF_000412655.1 Myotis brandtii
CCAATTTGGATAATTAGGTCTAACCTGTACTAGAGGCATAAAATAACTGGTCAGCAAATCTGTTTTGATGTCAATGTGTATGGTTCTGCTTGAGGGTCCATAAGACTGACCATCTTCCTGCTACTACTTTGTCTTCTATCTACACGTGTGTAATAAACCTGAGCGTAGTGCAAAGTTCATTTTGCCTATGAGGCCTGGTTTTAGAGAGTTATGATCTGATGGAGAGCACTTTGAATAGTCAATGAG
>NW_005241023.1:0-246 GCF_000412655.1 Myotis brandtii
GGCTTCAGGGCGTGTGCGACCTTTGGTTGACCTTGCATGCTGGGATTTGAGGGTTAAAGTTGTCTTTTGGCACTGAGGCCTGATTCCCCCCAAAAGTGTTTAGAGACATGAGAGGCCCATGTTCTGTGGTGGGCAGGCTGCTTCCTGGGCCAGGGGTTGGGGACCATCTGGGCTGCTCCTGTGACTGAAAAACAGGACCATGAGCAGGGCTGGCGTTAGGGTTAGGGTTAGGGTTAGGGTTAGGGT
>NW_005241024.1:0-246 GCF_000412655.1 Myotis brandtii
CGCTCTGTCCACTGAGCCAAACCGGCCAGGGCTGAGCACCACGTTTTAAAGCTTCATCCACATTGTTACATGTGTCAGAACTTCATTCCTTTTCGTGGCTGAATAATATTCCATTTTATGATTATACCACATTTTGTTTACCCATTCATCTGTTGGTGGACATTTGAGCTATTTCCAGTTTTTAGCTATTGTAAATAGTGCTTTTATTATAATTCATTAAGATATAATGGACACATAACATTGTAA
>NW_005241025.1:0-246 GCF_000412655.1 Myotis brandtii
TCCTGCTGAGGTGTTCTGCCAGCCTACCCTGCAGACTCCTTGGTCAGGAGAAGAGAGGATGGTCAGAGATGCCTAGGACATCAGTGCCAGGTAAACCTTAGGGATCCTTTGGACTACGTGGTTTTCAAAATTGCCTGAATAAAACATGCTTCAACCTAGAGTGGTTCTGAATCTCTAAAGTTGGGGCTCAGGCCTCCGTATTTTTTAAAAGCTCTTTAGTTGATTCTGACATATGGAGAAGAATAA
>NW_005241026.1:0-246 GCF_000412655.1 Myotis brandtii
ACCTCCCAGGCGATTTGTACGCACCCTAAAACGCCATGAAATTCCTTGCTGCGGACTGGCAGGGGGACAGGGGAATGTGTCTGGTCTACCAGATGGTGGCTTTCCCAGGCCCTGTTCCTGTAAGGGGGTGGGGCTGCCACGGGTTTCGGGGATGGGTGGGAGGCGGTGGGGGAGAGCCATCCAGCCCCACTTCACCTCCGAGAAGGCCTTGGCCCCTGGGCCCACGTGAAGCTCTGGTGTCAGTAC
>NW_005241027.1:0-246 GCF_000412655.1 Myotis brandtii
GCTTTTATTATTATAGATACCACTGACTGAGTGCCTTAAATAACAAAAATGTATTTTGTCACAGTTCCGGAGGCTGGAAATCCATCGAATAATGTAACTGAGGGAACATAAAATAGGTAGAGAAGGTAGCAGCAGGGTTGGTTTCTCCTGAGGACTCTCTTCTTGTCTTGCAAATTGGCTCATTGGGTCCTCACAGGGTCTCCAGTTGATCTACGTCAGTGGTTCTCAACCTTGGCTGCACATTAG
>NW_005241028.1:0-246 GCF_000412655.1 Myotis brandtii
GAACAACTCTGAACCCACTTTTGCCCCACTCTGTATTTGTTTCAGTTTCCCTTGTTTGGGTTATTACCCAGTATTAGAATACTCTATACCTATCCATTAAACACTATTTATGCCAGGGCTTTTTATTTCATCCTCATGCAATTCAGAGTATTCTTAGTAGATAGAGAAATAATTTCCCAGGTTAATGATGAATCATAACTGAGAGAAGAACAAATTGTGGAAATTGTGTACAAATATGGGATTCAT
>NW_005241029.1:0-246 GCF_000412655.1 Myotis brandtii
AAATACTGATCTTATTGCAAATAATTTATGTGACCTACATGATTACATCATACATGTCAAAATGACAATCACCATGCTTTTATATTTGACAGGTATTCTGTAGCTGTTTATGTTTTTTAATCTTTCCATTACAGTTCACAATATTATTTATATTGGTTTCAGTTGTGCCGCATAGTGGTTAGATAATCAAATACTTTACAAAGTGATCCCTGATATTTTAATACACACCTGACTCCATTCATAATT
>NW_005241030.1:0-246 GCF_000412655.1 Myotis brandtii
GAGTAATATTTAAGTCTCTCACTGCAGAGTACCCTCAAAATAAAGAACAAATCCTTAACCTTTGATCCTAAGAACTTTGTCACAATATTGCCCCTGTTTACCTCTCTACCCTCCACTCCCACAATGCACCTCAGCCATACTGATCTGATTGCTGTTTCCAGAAAGCACCAAGTTTTCTCCAAAATATTTCATCTGACCACACACACCATGTAACCTCCATGATATTTTGTACCTACTTCTAGGGTA
>NW_005241031.1:0-246 GCF_000412655.1 Myotis brandtii
GTTAAACCAGAAATTTGAGAAAATGTTGCATCTGTTGACTTCCCTACTGTGATACTCTCACAGTGGCTGATTTCACGCTATCAAGCTCCCAATATACAGTCAGAAAATGAGGACGTGGGAAGAGAGGAGCCAATCAGCTCTGCACAGCCAATGGGAACCAGTCCCAACACACAGGGTGCTTGGAACTAACAAAATCAGTGCTTAGAGACTCAATACTAGACTCCCAGCACAGAAATAGGAACTCAG
>NW_005241032.1:0-246 GCF_000412655.1 Myotis brandtii
CTTCAATAAATAAAGTTAATTTAAAAACAGAAAACAGGTTTCTGTCTCAGTCAGGCAATATAATCAGCAGTGCTTCCCAACCTTTCTCACCCACATCATAAGGGAATAATCTAGTGCAGCTTTACTGAAGGGCATTTCGAGTCCTTGTCTAGGGTGGACCTGCGGCTCCCAGCCCAGGCTCTGGGTACCTTCCCTGCCTGGCTGAGAGTCTCAAAGCCTGCCAGGGACATGCTTGGGAAGCTCAGT
>NW_005241033.1:0-246 GCF_000412655.1 Myotis brandtii
AAGGAGCAGCTACAGCTACTTCTGAGCCAGAACACTAAGACCCCAGGCCAGCCTCATCTCCCATATTGTCTTCCTCAACATGTAAAAAAAATAAAAAATAAACCTTTATTAAGGATGTAAAGACACTCATTGCTGGGAAATACAAACCAGTAAATCAGAAGAAAATAAAAGTGGTCCATAATCCCCTCACCTCAGAAAAAAAAAAAAAACACTAAAATTTTGATAGCAATTCCCCTCTTATCTTCA
>NW_005241034.1:0-246 GCF_000412655.1 Myotis brandtii
GAAACCATGACTTCTCCAAATTGGCATTCAATAAAATGCATGTCAGAGTGTGTAGCACAAATTGTATGTTTAGCAAATAATTGTAATTTGGATTTTATATTACCATAGGATTTTTTTTTTACAAAAACACTTTTACAAAAGTCTAGCAAATGGAGGTGTACATTAAAATGTTTATTTAAAAAGTGTAGCACATTATTTAATTTCTTTTATTTCTTAGTGTGAAAATATATCTATAAATTAAAATCA
>NW_005241035.1:0-246 GCF_000412655.1 Myotis brandtii
TCAAGTTGAGACATAAATTAACCATCATACTAGATTAGGAATCAAAATATAATTTATAGTCCCAATGCTGCCAGTGACATTGACTATTGTGTACTGAGGGAAGCTATAATCTACAAGACCCCAATTTTTCTTTTATGAAATGGGGTTGACAGTTTTCTCTAACTCATCAAGTATGTTTGAGGAGGAAATAAAATAATCAAATTTTATGCATGAACAAATTTGTAGTTTCTGAAAAATTCTAGAAAC
>NW_005241036.1:0-246 GCF_000412655.1 Myotis brandtii
GCCGTGGGCCCCACCCCCCAGTTGCCCTGCCCTGCAGCCCAGGCCCTGGCCCTGCAGAGACGGTCAGTCCCCACAGGTCACTGACCCAGGCGCCTGACCTTCCACCCAGGTCTAAGGTTCGCATGTGCACACATGAGAAGCCTTACACATCTGCCAGCCTGCATACGACACACTTGTGTACATGCCAGCTCTGTTCACCTGCACACGCAACCTAGCAGAGGTGGGTGCCTGGCTGAGCGGCTTGTT
>NW_005241037.1:0-246 GCF_000412655.1 Myotis brandtii
TGATAGTTGGAAACAAAACATGGACACTATTTTAATATTTTGAGGTGTTTTGACTTCTCCTTTTTCTATACTGGTGCTAGACGGGAAAAGATATTTTTATGTAGAGTACCTAACTGTTGTCATGAGCATGAACACATGTGTCAGCATGTGTTCCTACCAGTAACAGTGGTTTAAATACTAGACATTTTTATTGTCTCATATGAACAACGTGTGGAAGTAGGTAGTGCCCAGGTTGGATCTAAAGAT
>NW_005241038.1:0-246 GCF_000412655.1 Myotis brandtii
TTCCAAGCATCCAATTGCAAATGTTCAGAATCATTCCCACCGTAATCTTTCCGGAAGGAGATATGGGTATCAGAAGAGAAAAATCAACCTACAATAAACTTTTCAATATTTATCACTATTTTCAGATTTTGCTTTAAGTATTCTGTTCTACCTTAGAATATTTCCATTTTTAATATACAGATAAATGTAATTTAAGAATTCAATACAAATATAGAGTAGCAAAAATATCGCTGGATTTTGAAAAAA
>NW_005241039.1:0-246 GCF_000412655.1 Myotis brandtii
GGGAAGACCACAGCTGGTCGGGGCAATTGTTGGGTTCGTCTGCAGGGGAAGCCACAGGGAAGGCAACGTCCAGGGGCAAAGTCGGGCGTGGTCCACTAGGCCACCTGGTCGGGTGGGGTGCAGGCCCCCGCACTGGGCAGTGCACGCCCACGCCCAATGGCGACTCCGCATCGCCAGCCAGCTCGGTGGGCTCTGTTGGGGAGGGAGCCGCGCCCACACTCCGCAGCCTCCCGTTTCTCATCTGTG
>NW_005241040.1:0-246 GCF_000412655.1 Myotis brandtii
AGACAAAGTATTTGGCCTGTTTTTTTGTGTGTGTGTTGGTTTTTGTTTTTTTTTGTGTGTGTGTGTGTGCGTGTGTGTGAGTGAACTGGAATTGATACCTTCATATTCCATCAGGAATCAAGAGGCAAATTCTAATTCATTTTTTACTTGGTCCTATAGAATTTTTTTTTTAGATTGACTCATTCCAAACTCTGAGTTTCTACCTAATGTCTTGTCAAGATGAACCTGAACTTGCTCCACTCTCTG
>NW_005241041.1:0-246 GCF_000412655.1 Myotis brandtii
GCATATTAGGATTTTATATATATAGATTAGTTGCAAATATTGATAGTCAAATAATTCTGAGAGCAGGAAACAAATTTAAAAGCACAACTTCCTCAATTATGTATATATATTAAGAGCAAAGCACATTTATTATAGGTGTGTGGAAAGAAAAAGAACATTATTTCAGTACAGTGAATTGCTTGATAAAATTTGCACTCTTAAAACAATTGTGACCTGAGATTATAACTTAGAAGATATTGAAAATTG
>NW_005241042.1:0-246 GCF_000412655.1 Myotis brandtii
GATTTGCTTCTCAATGACGTCATCTAAGGGGACAGAATGGGACAGAAGGAGCAGGGTTGTGGGGTCTTCCGTTTCCTCTGTTATTTGTGGGATTAAAAGTGATCTAAGGAGGCAGGATGTGGGCAGAGTCCCGGCTTTAAACACAAACTGCTGAAACTCGGGCAAATCACGAACCCTCAGCCTCCCCATGCCCAAAAGGGTGTGCCCGCGTCCGTGCGTGTGCCTGTGCGCGCACGCGTGTGGGTG
>NW_005241043.1:0-246 GCF_000412655.1 Myotis brandtii
CGTTCATCGCGCCAGGTGCCAGGTCCTGGTTCTCTGCTGGAACCAGGGAACCTGCTGGAAGCGGTGGTGGTGGCCATGTTTGACGGAAGTGCCACAAAGAAGGTGCCTCCAGGGACAGCGCCCAATGGAGGAAAGATGGTTAAAATCAATGGGAAAAACCAATTCCTTATTACCTCCTCTCGGGACTCTCATTAGAGTGTTTACTCTCAGGTGATGAGGCTCAAGCGCAGAGGCTTCTCAGATGAG
>NW_005241044.1:0-246 GCF_000412655.1 Myotis brandtii
ATTTCCTAGTAATAACTTTCCCAAAATAGTTCTCTTCTGTGAAAACTGATATTTAAGTAGCAGGTATAATCTGAAATACCAGAACAATTCCACAAACATATTCAGCAAATGTTGAAGTGTCTGCAATATGCCAGTCCTGGGGAAGGGCCATGTAAAGATATAGGAAAACCATGTCCAGCCTGGAATCCACCACACACAGGGCTCGGGGGACACTTCCCAGTGCTGATATTTGTGCCAGGCCTTGAA
>NW_005241045.1:0-246 GCF_000412655.1 Myotis brandtii
ACTATGGGGAATGAGCTCATTTGTGTAAACTGCAAGGGTCCATTGTAAAATCAATACATATATTCATTGATGAGGAAATTGGTGAAAATAAAGAAGAGTATGATGAAGAAAACTCCCAAACTGTTGCCATTTCTACCATCCAGTTAACCACCGACGTGAATGTTCTGATCCTCACGCTTCCCCTTTTTATTTTTTAATATTAATGCATCTGCATAGATGAACCAGCTCTCTGAGAGGTGGGCTTTG
>NW_005241046.1:0-246 GCF_000412655.1 Myotis brandtii
ATTTTAGTCTGGGAGCCTGAGGCCGAGCAGGCCTTGAAAGAACTCAAAAAGGCCCTGTTACAGGCACTGGTTTTAAGTCTCCCAACAGGCCAGGAATTCAACCTAACAGAAAGGGGGGTAGCCTTGGGAGTCCTGACCCAACCTAGAGGACAGACCCAACAGCCAGTAGGATATCCGAGTAAGGAAGCTGATGTTGTGGCCAAGGGCGGGCCCTCCTGCTGTGGGCAGTGGCAGCCACCGCTCTCC
>NW_005241047.1:0-246 GCF_000412655.1 Myotis brandtii
GGACCTTCCCTTCTCTCACATGCTCTCCCTCACTTCACTGCCACGGAAGCACTCACAGACCTTTCAAGCAATCATGTCCAACTTCCAAAACGCATGCAAACACTGCTTGGTCTTCTCCATCAACACAGACAACTTTCTGCCAAGTACTACACAAACAAAACACAAACAGCTTCGTGCCCATTACCTTACCACATCCATGGCCTCTTGCTTCCTTTTCTTTGCCTGGGATGACAAAAATACACACAA
>NW_005241048.1:0-246 GCF_000412655.1 Myotis brandtii
CCAAAAAGGATTCCTATCCAAAAATACCAGGGTAGGGGATGCCAGAGCATATCTAGGGGGATGCTTACCTTATCTGAGGTATTAAAGGTGCCAACACCTGTGGAGATAGAAGGGAACATTGTTCTCAGGGACTGCTCCCCTGGAGGAGTGGGTTAGTGTGGGTTAGGGGTTTATGGGTTTAACTAGACGCTCGGGTAACCATTGTGGCCCTTCTTGGGTGTCATAGATACACGCAGAACCACGACC
>NW_005241049.1:0-246 GCF_000412655.1 Myotis brandtii
TGGCCACCAGAACACCCACTTGCAGTCTCCCCCTCACACAGAGGCACTCTATCCCTTATTGTAAAAGGTTGGGAAACGAAGGTTTCAGGAAAAGGTTACAATCGCTCTTTTGTCATCAGCAGGGCAGCTGCTTCCCGGGCGGTGCCACCTGTAGGCGCCCCCTGCCGCCCTCCCACGGGGCTCCGGGTTCCTTCCAGTTTTCCCTGATTGGAATCTCGCTGTGATGACCTTTTTTGGTGCAAGAAG
>NW_005241050.1:0-246 GCF_000412655.1 Myotis brandtii
CAAAAACATTTTGCTTGTGACTCTAAACAAAACATAAATGAGGTGGGGTGTTGTTGTTTTTTCCTAATCTGTAAAAACAAAGCACAGAAAATTATACCCGCGTAGGTGAACTTTTTGAAATTTCAAATCAAAGCTGGTTGTCAGAGGCAAGTTGTAATGTCCTGGAATGACAGCTTGCTGCTAATGGTCACAATCCCACAACCTCAACTGCACTGACACTGAGACTGCGATCTATCCTGCATCCCC
>NW_005241051.1:0-246 GCF_000412655.1 Myotis brandtii
ATAATCTTAGAAACAGAGCCTCTGGTCTGTTGACCATAAAAACAGAGATTAGGTCAAATGGGAGATAACATCTACACTTCAGTTGTGTTTCAGCTCCAGGCCTGGAAAAGCATCAAGGCCAGATGTGGTGATACCATGCCTGATATCAGGACCAACTGCGATGACTAATGATGTCCTACCCTAGCACAGACCAATCAGTAGAGACCACGACCTGAAAGGACACACTTGAAAAGCTGATGACTATTT
>NW_005241052.1:0-246 GCF_000412655.1 Myotis brandtii
CCCTCTCAGAACTGCTTTTGCTGTGTCTCAGAGATTTTGTGTTGTTGTGTGTTCATTTTCATTTGCTTCCAGAAAGTTTTTAATTTCTTTCTTGATCTTGTTCGTAAGCCATATATTGTTTAATACCATGCTTTCTAGCCTCCATGTGTTGGAATGTTTGGGGGCGTTTTTACTGTAGTTGATTTCTAATTTCATGTCACAATAATCTGAGAAGATACTTGATATGATTTCAATATTCTTTTTAAA
>NW_005241053.1:0-246 GCF_000412655.1 Myotis brandtii
CAGACGGCATCGCTCAGCGCCTCCCGTGAGCGCGGGTCCTCCCTTCCGAACACGCCTGGGCTTTGACCGACCTGGTGCATCGGGGCCGGAAGAATAAAAGGGAAGATTCCGCTGCACGGAAGTCAGACCCCGGGGGCTCCGTGTGTGCAGATGAGCCGAAGGGGTGGCAGGAAACGTACACACATCATGGAATCCGAGGCCGGTCACGGCGCCGCCTCCTGGGCGCACGCGGAGCACGACGCAGCG
>NW_005241054.1:0-246 GCF_000412655.1 Myotis brandtii
AACTTAGTAATTTTCCTGAAGATTGTAAGGAAGATGTGCTGAACAGCCTCCGCCCTACTGCCATCCTGCAGGTCTCTTCACTGAGTGTCCCCGCAGCCACGCTTCTGCTAGGGGATCCCCCACCAGGCAGGACTCTCTGAGGGACCACTTCCCAGCACTCTTCCTGTGGGGAACACCTGTGCCTAAGTAGCCACTACTGAGATTGTGGATGGAGGGGTTCTATCTTGCTAGCCAGGCTGTAATTAG
>NW_005241055.1:0-246 GCF_000412655.1 Myotis brandtii
CACATCTTCTGTTGCCATTTTGTTTGGCTTTGGCTGGGCTGGGGGCCAAGTTGGTACCTTAGTCCTCTGATTCTAGGGAATCTGAGCAAGCATTGCCTCTGCTTTTCCAGAGTTGAGGGCTGTCTCAAGCTTGTAGCTGAGATGGATGGGGCAGTTGGCCACTTCCACCCACACCCTTAGAAACCACCTCACCCCTCCCGAACACTCACCTATGTTCTGTGCCTGTCTGAAATACCTCTTGTTTTC
>NW_005241056.1:0-246 GCF_000412655.1 Myotis brandtii
TGCAATAGATGTCAAATCTTATCTGAGAACATTCAATATTTTTGAAAGATTTAGTCCCTAGAAGTGTAACTCAAATAATTGACTGGATCAACCCAGTTAACAGATATGCAGTAAGTGGCATTTCATAAATTAAGAAAACTATATTAAACTTCTGAGGGTGTCCTCTCCCAGCTGAGATTTTCCTAGATTTCCCCTCTTTACACTCTCTAACTATCCACCAGTGTGTAAAGCTTACATAGTTTTCAT
>NW_005241057.1:0-246 GCF_000412655.1 Myotis brandtii
TTTCTCTATGTGTCTCTGAAGGAAAAAGAGGCTTTCCACAGGTGGGTGGGGATAATTCACAATACTGTCCTTCATTATGTAAGAGCCAGTGTCCAAATTTCAGTTTCCTAAATGTTTTTTTTTTAATTTGTTCTTTTCAATCAGGATACAAATAGAGGCCATATGTTGCAGTTGACCTCTTTTAATAGTAACTTTCCCTGTATGTCTCATGTCATTTCTTTGAAATTTGTTTTCTGAAGAAATTGG
>NW_005241058.1:0-246 GCF_000412655.1 Myotis brandtii
TACGGAAATTATCCAGTTGCTTATGTATTATATTATATCTTATCTTATACATATTGTTCATATTACATCAGTTACTAGAGGCCAGGTGCACGAAATTCATGCACTTGAGCAGGGTTGGGGGGGGGGAGTCCCCTCAGCCCGGCCTGCACCTGCTCGCAGTCTGGGAGCCCTTGGACATCCTTAGCGCTGCAGAGAGGCTCCCGTCACCACTGCTGCGCTTGCCAGCCTGCACTCGCCAGCCATGAG
>NW_005241059.1:0-246 GCF_000412655.1 Myotis brandtii
GCCACCTCCTTAGGGAAGTCTTTCTTGAGGACTACTAAGTAAAGTCCTTGGTAAGTTACTGTAAATGATGCCTTCTTCTTGGCCTCTATAGGATTATATATTTGTAATATCTCTGCTGCCTGGACTATGGACTCCATGAGGGCAGGATCTCTCTAGCCTTGTCCAGTGCCCGGCACCCCGTAGGTGCTCAATAGAAGCTGTTGAATGCGTAAACAAACATTAGGCAGTAGCACAAATCTTAGGGCC
>NW_005241060.1:0-246 GCF_000412655.1 Myotis brandtii
TCAGCTCACCCAGACGTGGCCCTGCCTTCAGACAGCAGTCTGGCTCGGTGCTGTTCTCCACCAGCGCCTCCCTGTCTCTCACCTATTAACGTTGCTAATCCTACTTGAAATTTGAGTCTAGACTGAAGAGACGTGTCTTCATTTGTACAAAATGCCATATTCTTGCATTCTAATACGCTAGCAAAATGTCACTCTTTTATTTCAAAAAAGTGAAGTGTGCTAATGCATTTGGTTTTCTGCATCCCC
>NW_005241061.1:0-246 GCF_000412655.1 Myotis brandtii
TGCTCCCGGGAACTTGAGTTCAGTCCCACGTAGACACGCGGGGCTGGGAGTGTGCGGGCCGGAAGTGACCATGGAAACGACTTCAGGCCTTGATGACGGCAGAACTCGCTGTGGAGTCCACAGCCCCCGGCGGGGCGGAGGCAGCCAGGCCCCATGAGTGTCCCTCCGCCTCTCGAGCCTCTTCTCCTGGAACCTCTTCTTCAGACGCTGCGTCCTGAAGCCCGACCTCCTGGTCCGCACCGGGGC
>NW_005241062.1:0-246 GCF_000412655.1 Myotis brandtii
TATTGCATTGTGTGCCCATCACCCAAAGTAAAATCTTCCATATTTTTTATTTGACCTTAGCACCTTCAAAAAGCCATTGACAACTTAAATGTGAGAATGGGCTCTGGTTGTCATAACAAGACTATAATTCTAATCACAGAAGCAGGTGCCAAACTCCTAATATCAAGTCAAAGAAATCGGGACTAGAGGACAAGGTCTGTGAGTCAGATCCTAGATTCAAACAGATCTGAGTTCAAATTCTAACTT
>NW_005241063.1:0-246 GCF_000412655.1 Myotis brandtii
TCAGAAGTAGGAGCAAATTCATTTATTTTGTTTTTGTCGTTTAATTTTGTAAAAATTCATTAAAAGACTACATGCATTGGAAACTATGAGGAAAAGCATAGCGAGATATGCCCTATCACTGTGTCAGACTGAGGACGGAAGGCTTTTATAGTTTCCTAGTCACATGCCATGTTCTATAGAAGCTGGAGCTTGCATAAAATAATACATACATAAATAAAAAATGTACACAGTTGATCTTTCCCTGCA
>NW_005241064.1:0-246 GCF_000412655.1 Myotis brandtii
TTACACAAGTAGGAGAGGAGGGTTAGAATAGGATGAGAAGGTAAGCTAATCCCCACTTTCAGAGTCAGGATTGTCCCAAGTCAGTGGAGAAGGGGAAGGGTATGTTTGGGACCTAGGAAGAAGGAAATCTTATCTCATAGGTAATTGAAGCCCCTTGTAGAAGGGAGTCCCATAGGAAGGTGAGAATCCTGATGCAAAAGGAGAGGAGAAGTAGCTAGGACCTGGAGGATTTGTATTGGGAGAGGA
>NW_005241065.1:0-246 GCF_000412655.1 Myotis brandtii
AATATTCTCTATCATTCATTTATTCAAAAATATTTATCGAGAGCCTGCTGTGTGCCAAGCACCTGCAACATTTTCTAGTGTTTGGAGATATATCAGTGGAAAAAAAACAGATAAGGTCCCTGCTGTTATAAAGCTTATATTGTGATAGGGGAGAGAGACAGTAAACAAGGAAACAAGTAAACAACACAATTCTGCCAAGTGATGAGCTGTATGAAGCCAGCAGAATTGTAATGTGCTGGAGATTGA
>NW_005241066.1:0-246 GCF_000412655.1 Myotis brandtii
TGATGCTATTGATTCTCTTGGTTCCTGTCATTTAAAAATAATTCAGAATCCCTAATGCTAGCAGACTTTGGCCTAAATATTAATGTAAAAGTTTAAATGATACAGATGGGGGTCCCATGTACATAGGATGTACTTCCTGCTGCAAAGGCAGGAAGCTCACTCCGGGCCAGGGACTGTGCTTTGCACTGAGGCTTGACTTACAGTGTATAAAGCGTTTACTTATAAGTTTAAAGAAGTTTAAAAAAA
>NW_005241067.1:0-246 GCF_000412655.1 Myotis brandtii
TACACATCCTCAGAGAGCTTATCTGGAATCCTAGGGTGAGTTTTTAAAAAGTGGATAACGTTGTAAACAATGAAAAATGTGACTTTTAAGGAATCGAGCAATGATGAAAAATGTAGGAAGCAAGCAGGTTTCACCCGGCTCAACAAAGGTCTGGAAGAGGACATGATCACCCTATCAGATCCGAGACCAGACACTCAGGGGAGAAACAGGAGGAGAGGCCACCCTTTTAATCACTGGACACCCCAT
>NW_005241068.1:0-246 GCF_000412655.1 Myotis brandtii
AATATGCTGTGACAGCATCCATAAAGCCTTCCCAGTTTTTTTTTTATTTTTATTCAAAGTTTGGTATTTCTGATTATTCTCTGAAGTACCAACAAATAATTTTCCATAGAACATGCATCTTCCTCTATCGATGGTTACTTATATCCAACATTTGCATTTATGAACAATTTTGGATCAATATAGGAAAAATCTAAAAGAGTTGTCTTTCATTTTTTCCCCAAAATACTGAAAAATTATTTTCAAGTT
>NW_005241069.1:0-246 GCF_000412655.1 Myotis brandtii
ATTCATTTGCATTTTTAAAAGATTTACATAAATGGAACTATACAGTGCTTATTCTTTTGTGCTTATCTTCCTTTACTCAGTATAATGATTTTAAAATTCATCCATGCTGTTGTGTGTATCAGTATTTCACTCCATTTTGTTGCTGAGTGGTGTTCCCCTGAATGTAACGCCATAATTGTTTATTTATTTGATGGATTTGGGGTTGCTTTTGGTTTGGGGCTGTGGTGAAAACTGCTAAGGACAATC
>NW_005241070.1:0-246 GCF_000412655.1 Myotis brandtii
GGATGAGAGCCGGGGACAGCAGGTAGACGCAGGCACCACGCACAGGCACCGAGCACAAGTGCGCTCACACACAGCACAGCCTGTTGCGCGTGGCTGGGCCTTCCCCCCTACTCCCCTCATCTATGCCTCCATCATGTCCACCACGTTCTGAGTGTGACTTGGCTAGTTTACACGCACAGGAGCTTTTGAGGTTAGCTTGCCAAAATACCTAATGAAACATTATTGTTAGTAGTAAGTGATCAGAAG
>NW_005241071.1:0-246 GCF_000412655.1 Myotis brandtii
CTTTGTGTATATGTGCAGATACCTAAATATGTACACACATTATGTGCACACAGACTGTCATGGAGATATCAATGGAGAACCCACACCATAATCCCAGAGAAAACCACTGTTACATTTTTTGATATTTATTTGAACAGATTTCCCCCCCACAAAATGATACAGTATATTTATGTAAAATAGGATCATGTCATATGTATTGTTCAGTGATTTATTTTTAACACTTGACACTCAGATTTTTAATATAAA
>NW_005241072.1:0-246 GCF_000412655.1 Myotis brandtii
CTTGTTGCTCATCACACAATTATCATTTGTGTTACTAGTTCATTTGGGTTATACCACAAATATAACCTAAAAATTGTCAAACCAAATAAATAATTCTGTCAATAAGCATTTTAAGCTGCATATACATATTTTAATACATTATTTTATATATTTTCACATATTAGTATTATATATAATAGGTAATAGATATAATACTGTAACCTCATTTAAACATTTAGCAATATGCTCAAGATTTAACTTCATGTC
>NW_005241073.1:0-246 GCF_000412655.1 Myotis brandtii
GAATGTAGATAGGTTTCCGCTCTACAGTGATCACTCCATCTGTATTCGATTTTCTGTCTCTGATCATATTTTTGCGGATAAACCTATCGGGATATCCATTTTCTTTTAACACCGATTCAATTATTGCTAGTTCAGCTTGAAGGGTGTCAGCTGAACAAATTCTTCGGGCCCTGTCGCTCAGGCAGTGTATTAAGTTACGCTTTTGTTTGATTGGAACAAAGCTATTGAAGTTGGTGTACTGCCCGG
>NW_005241074.1:0-246 GCF_000412655.1 Myotis brandtii
AATTATTTATATAATAACCAGATGTAGAGTTTCACTGCATGTTTTAGAGTATAGCAGAAACCTCCTTATATAAAATAACTAGGAGTCATTCTTATTTGGTTGATTGAAACCCTTTTTAACATGGAAAACAAAAAATGTCATATAAATACTTAGTAATATTTTGTTTTAATCAAAATATAAAAGGTAAATTTGACAGTTATTTAACACAGGGTTTTATTTAGTATTATCCTTTTATTTGCTTATGTT
>NW_005241075.1:0-246 GCF_000412655.1 Myotis brandtii
CAGATTACAGGCAATAGGGGCTGGGGGTTGTAAAGAGCAGGTGCCTCCAGGATTAGATTGTTTGTCTTTCCGTAATGATGGGCAGTTTTCGGGACAGGAGGATGGAATGCACTCTGATGTCCCAGGGCGTCAACTCCCAGCCAGGTTAGAATGTGCTCTCTTTTTTTTATGGTTGGCTTTTATTATTAATTTATTTATTTTTTAAACTTTTTATTGGTTAAGGTATTACAAATGTGTCTTTATCCC
>NW_005241076.1:0-246 GCF_000412655.1 Myotis brandtii
CTCCCTTACTCATATTAATTATTTCCCATTATAAAAAATTATGAGCTACACAAATCTATTAACATTTCAGTCAATGTTAGAAAGTATATACACAAAAGTATTGGGTGTCATTTCTGAAGCGTGGGATTGGGAGAATTTCACATTATACTTGCAACAGGGGTTTTATTCAAGAACAAATGTATATCATTAGGATGACTTTTTTAAAGATTTTTTTTTATTTGGAGAAAATACTGAAATGCAAGTACC
>NW_005241077.1:0-246 GCF_000412655.1 Myotis brandtii
AGTTTTATAGTTTTAGCTCTTACATTTCAATCTTTAACTCATTTAAAGTTAATTTTTGTATATGATATGAAGTTGGGGTCCAACTCCATCCTTTTGCATGTTGAAATCCAGTTTTCTAGTACCACTTGTTGAAAAGACTATTTTTCCCCCTTTGAATAGTCTTGGTGCCTCTGCTGAAAATCAACTGACTGTAAATGTGAGAGTATATCTCTGACCTTTAAATTCTGTTCCATTGACCTATATGTC
>NW_005241078.1:0-246 GCF_000412655.1 Myotis brandtii
TTCAAAAACATGTTATCAAATTCTATAAAAATACATAGTACTTATCATGAAACCCTCCTCTTCTACTCTTAGGTATTTACACAAAGTAAATAAAAGTGTATGTCTGCAAAGGCATGTACATAAATGGTCATTGCAGCTGTATTTAGGAGAGTCCAAACTGTGAACAACTAAGTGGCCTATCACCAGGCAAATGGATAAACAAACTGTAGTGTATTAACATGATGGAATATTACCCAGCAATAAAAA
>NW_005241079.1:0-246 GCF_000412655.1 Myotis brandtii
AAAATGAAAACAGAACAAAATAAAATATAATAAGTAGCAAGGAAATACAAGGTAGAAATGTTAGCAAAATATGAAGAGAATATAACTGATTGGGGGCCAAGGTTGGCTTCACAGACATAGGCCTAGAAAGTGTAAAAATTAGTCTCTGCTCCTTTTTTCTTCAAATGATTATTGATAACAACCGAAATGTCCATATCCCTGTTTTTCTTGCTCCCTGTGTGTAGGCTAAGGCAAGGTTTTCCTTTT
>NW_005241080.1:0-246 GCF_000412655.1 Myotis brandtii
TCAATTTTCATTCAAAAGCTACTGCAATACAAGGTTGTGTTTGAGTTGGTTTTGCTCTAAGCAGATGCTTTCATTTAAGGTTGGAAAAGAATATACACCAAGGAGGTCAACAGAAAGGAATACTGATTTCCAAGCAAATGATGGCCCATAAGAGAGTTCATAGCTCATCTAAGTTCCCCTCTACAGAGAGCTTCACTTCACCCAGCACCAACAGATACACTCTCCTGTTCTTGAGATTCCAATGCA
>NW_005241081.1:0-246 GCF_000412655.1 Myotis brandtii
ATCATACTGAGAAAAGACAATTCCTACAAAACTCAGTAGAAAACCTGAAAAGCCATAAATGTATGAAAGCTTCACAACCTCAATCAGACACATAAAAATTAAACAGTGACATTTTTCATATATTAGTGTAGAAATAATTTTTTATATCTGGAGAGGAGGGAGGAATAGTCTTCTAATTAATAGTAATATACCTAGAAAAATTAGAAGTCCTCAAATTCTACAACTTAAAAATATTAATCATAAGAC
>NW_005241082.1:0-246 GCF_000412655.1 Myotis brandtii
CGGAGCTTGGAGAGGCTGCAGGCCAAGCATCCAAGGGCAGTGTCTTTTGGGGGAGGTGACTGTGAAGTCCCCATGGAGTGTAGGCAACGGGAATAAAGGAATGAGGGAGACAGGGGTGAGACTTAATGACCACGACCCAAGGAATCTTGTCGGTGAGGCAGGCGTCCCTGTGTCGCCAGCGAGGATTCGGTAGGAGTAGATGGACTTCACCAAAGGTGTCCCCAAGGAGAGAGCCCCCCAAGAAAG
>NW_005241083.1:0-246 GCF_000412655.1 Myotis brandtii
TAGACCCCAGGTCAGGTATCCACCAGGGAGGAGCTGCAGCACCCTGGCTAACAGGAGGCTGCTCCCACCTGCTGAGACCTACAAGGGGCGTCTCTCCCAAGTCCACCCACCTCCTCCCAGTGGACCCCAGGACCCCAGTCTCCCAGTCCCCATTACCTGCTCATCCTGTCCCTATCGTTCAGGCCACTTTTCCTGAACAATAGGATTTTCTTCACTTTCCGCACGTTGCCCACGCTGGCAGCTTTG
>NW_005241084.1:0-246 GCF_000412655.1 Myotis brandtii
TGCTCAGTCCACACTGAATAAGTAGATTAATGCAAGAATGCTTCACGTTCTCTGTTGGAAAATGCAATCCTTTGGATTAGATGAAACCCTGTGCCTTCCGATATATGACAGATGGCTAGAAAATAAAAATTTGTATTTCCAGCTCATGGCGGACTCAATTATATGCCAAAAGAGGGCGCTGAAACCTCTTCTTTTTATGTGGAAGGAAGGGTAGCTGGTGAGAAGAAATTTCAGGATGGGCTGCCT
>NW_005241085.1:0-246 GCF_000412655.1 Myotis brandtii
AAGATGGCGGCGTCCAGTCCCCTCAGCCCTGCCAGTTCGGCAGGTGCACGGCATGGCTCGGCCCGCCCCAAGGTGGGTCCGGCTGCTCCGGGAGCCTGCCTCCGGAGTCCCCCAGTACCTTCAGGCCCCCAGCCGCTCAGGGCCAGCCTGAGGCGCAGGCAAGCCTCAGATTTCGGCTGCCCAGCCACCCAGGGCCTGCCCGAGAGACAATCAAACAACTGAACAAGCAGACTGCGTGGAGCGACC
>NW_005241086.1:0-246 GCF_000412655.1 Myotis brandtii
GCCCCTGGGGGTGCGGCCTAGTGAAATAAACCGCCACGCCTCACGGCTTTGCTGCCAGTGGCCATGGTCCACGGGCCATGGTCACGGCCCTGCCTTCCTGCGGGGTCCCCTCGGCTCACGTTCACCCCTGAAGTGCCCCGAACACGTCCGTATAACTCACCCCCCTCTGCACCCCTTGGTCTGTGCAGCACCCCCGGCCTGCACCCCCTTTGTACTGGCTAACCCACGGGCCCTGCACCCCAAACC
>NW_005241087.1:0-246 GCF_000412655.1 Myotis brandtii
CAAAGCTTAAGAAAGTCATAGGTGGCCCACACCTGAGCGTCCATGTCTGAGGTTTGGGAACTGTCTCCCACGTGAGTGTTTCTCAGGACTCTGACCTCGGATCTCCTCTCACACTGTCCATTCTCTGCTCGACTTCCCATCTGAAAACAGATCCAGTCGCTGCTGATAAAATGTGGATGTGGATATCTCCAGTTCTCTCCTGGGCTGTTAATGCAGATTTAACCGCCTAGCTGTCCCCACCCTCAC
>NW_005241088.1:0-246 GCF_000412655.1 Myotis brandtii
ACACAACCCACCACGAGTCCTGGCCCAGACTTTCTTCGTAGGAGGCATGCAGTTTGAGCTAACCACGTATTATCTCTAAGACTTTCTTCACCTAGAGAGAGAAAAATGGTTAGAGCAAGTTAATATGCATGAAGCACTTTGAGAAACAAAAGAAGCTTTACTGAGAAAGTTGTAGCTCTTAAAGTGTGCAAACATGTACCTGGTCACCAAGGAGATTCAAAGGAGGTAACAGAGGAGAGATCTTGG
>NW_005241089.1:0-246 GCF_000412655.1 Myotis brandtii
CTGAAGACCTGGTGTAAGAAAAAACATTGAGAAACAAGTCTACAATAATGTGTTTTATTTAAATATGATCTGCAGGCACACCTGGGTTCTAGCTTCACCAGGACTAGGTATGTGACTGTAGCTGAGTATATGTAAATGGTAATCTAGCGTAGGCTGAAGCTGAGTGCATGGCTTGTCTTGTTGACTGCCTGTGTTCAAAGGTAACTCACACCTACTCTCTGGGTGGACGTGGGCAAGTTTCTGAAC
>NW_005241090.1:0-246 GCF_000412655.1 Myotis brandtii
CTGTCCTCTCATTAGAGGGGGTTGGTCAGTATGCAAAGTAATTGGCAACAGGCCATCTAATCACAACATCCCCTTATCTGTCACTATAAAATTAAGTTTTAAAATGTACTACTCCTAGAGTAGTCTCTCTGTCTTGCTCTCTACTTCTTTCTCTCTATTTCCCTCAAAAATCCAACTCCGGGAACTGCCCTGTGACTATCAATGAAAAGAGTGGCAGAAGGAGAGGAGGAGGGGAGGGGCCTAGTA
>NW_005241091.1:0-246 GCF_000412655.1 Myotis brandtii
CATTTAACTCAATAGATCCCAACTATTATCACTGCAACCTGAAATGTAATCAATGGAGAAGTTATTCATGGGCTACCTCACATTCTTTTTTTTTTTCTTTTTGTACCAACTCTGCAATCTGGTATTTTTACACGTAGAGCACATCTCGATTGGGACTAACTGTCTCTCAAGTGCTTAGTAGCCGCGTGTGGCCAGCGGCCATGTCATCAGATGGCACACATCTAGGGGACCCAGTGGGCAAACCCT
>NW_005241092.1:0-246 GCF_000412655.1 Myotis brandtii
ACCTGGTGCCACAAAACTGTTCATATTTATAAAAACTAAATTTAAATTTAGTAATTAGCCCCAAAATTAAATCTGTTGCCGACACTGTTCTATTGAGGGGATTGGGACAAATGTGATTTTTTTTAGAAACTTTTACTTGATGGATTTATAAGAGCATAAAATCTTCAATTGATTAAGAATGAATTTTAAAGAGAAATTTACAGCCAGGAGACAATTTTGGAAAGCGCATATAGAGTGATCTTTATT
>NW_005241093.1:0-246 GCF_000412655.1 Myotis brandtii
CGCCGAGCTCAAAAGGTTCGCCATCACTGCTATAAGGTTTGGCTGGTGACAGCTGGTGTTATAAAATGATAATGACATATAACAGGTGATCAGCTTGGTTAAAGGAAACACTCAAACATCACACATTTCAGGGAAAGATCTGCTGTGAAACAGTTCCCAGTGTTAAGCAACCAGAACAAAACCTCACTGACTTGAGCAGGAAAGGGCTGTCCCCTGAGGACAATGCTGCCATTTAGCATTAACACC
>NW_005241094.1:0-246 GCF_000412655.1 Myotis brandtii
GAGAGAGAGAGAGATTTAATGCAGAATTTGTACTTCCACTTAAGGGTAAAGAACTAGATTTGTATCCACTTTGACTTTTTGATATTGGTTCCATTAGGTCTCTGTGTTAATAAATATTCTAGGATAATGTCTAGGTAGAGTAGAGAAAGGTATATTCTCTATAATCTCTTACAGTTTGGTGTAATATGAGATTAAGGTTTGGCCAATTCAATGCTAGCATAAGTGTCATATGACAGTTTCTGGAAC
>NW_005241095.1:0-246 GCF_000412655.1 Myotis brandtii
TCATGAGACCAAAAACTTAGAAAATCACTGTGGTTTATCCCCAGCCGTGTTTGGTCCGTTTCCTGAAATGACCTCATAAGGCACCATTGTGATGAAAATTGCAAACCACATCCCAGCTGTCATTGGTCCATTTTTTGCTCTGACCTCACAAGGTGCCATTGTGAGGGAATTGCAAACCACACCCCAGCCGTCATTGGTCCATTTCTTGTTCTGACCTCATAAGGCACCACTGTGATGAAATTGCAA
>NW_005241096.1:0-246 GCF_000412655.1 Myotis brandtii
TCCTTAATACAACTTGCAATGTGCACCGAAAAACAGTAGAAATGGTAAGTTTCAGTGTGATAAACCTGTGCAAGGAAGAGAAATAAAAAGAAGGCCAGGTCTTAAACATAAGCATGCTGTGACGAGCTCTGGCTACCTGAATTCCTGCTCCCAAGATGCCTCTGGATATACAGTTTGGAAAAGAACCTGGGGTGTGAGGTCCATTGAGAAACCCTGGGCAAGCCTTGGATCCCTCCTGTCCCCCCC
>NW_005241097.1:0-246 GCF_000412655.1 Myotis brandtii
TTTAAGAGTGGACATTTAAACAAGTTTCCTCAATTCATAAATTATTCCTTGGAATGACATTAAATTTATATTTAACTATTAAATTAAGTATTTAATATGAGCTGAGTTGGGCCCCCCAAAATTCATATAATGAAGTCCTAAAACCAGTTTCTCAGAATATGACTATATTTGAAGGCAGAGTCTTTAAAGAGGTAATAAGCTAAAAAGGGGATCATTAGGGCAAGCTCTAATCCAGTGGTTCTCAAC
>NW_005241098.1:0-246 GCF_000412655.1 Myotis brandtii
CCCCAGATCAAGGCTTGTGCTTAGGTCTGTATACCGGGGGCATCAGACGCTCCGGGCCCTGGAACCTACCCTGATTGGGTCTCCGAGGCTGAGGGTAGGACTGTAGGAGAAAAGTCACTCTCAGCCTTTCTCGGTGACCACGATGCCCTGTATTTCTGCTGTAAGGGACAAGAAGGTATATGATGGGGGGGCGGGGGGGACAGAAAGGCCACTCAAATTCTTTGCATCCAGCCTCAATGCCTTTGG
>NW_005241099.1:0-246 GCF_000412655.1 Myotis brandtii
AACGGCCTTCGCGCCGCACAGGGGGCGGGGACAGGCCCGATGTACCCTGGGAAGGAAGTACGGCACCTCTACATGCCCTGATCGGGCGGCGTGTTGTCATCCTTTAACACTCACAGGTTTCGAGCCTCACGCCTCACCTGTGGAATCAGGGTCTCAGGGCCAAGAGTTTACTTTTTAAAAACGTGCACGTTCCGGGCCGGCGTGGCTCCGTGGTTGAGCGTCAGCCTATGATGAACCCGGAGATCG
>NW_005241100.1:0-246 GCF_000412655.1 Myotis brandtii
CTCAGTTACTCTTCCCTGTGAATTCGTTGACAACCCATGGCTTAAGTTGAGAAAACGATCAGAGCCCCCCTAACGCATTACACTGACTTTGTTCACTGGGATGAGCGGCTCATATCCACAATACGTGGTATAAGGTAGTAGATGGTTGGGGGTGAGGAGGGAGGGATCTAGGACATAAGGCAGGGGTAAATACAGTGCATGCCTCCTTTAATTAGCATTTGCTGCAAATCCTCCCAGCGTGTAAAA
>NW_005241101.1:0-246 GCF_000412655.1 Myotis brandtii
ACTTTAAGCATGCAACAGCTTCAGTATGAAGAGTACCAGCGGAAAAGAAAAGTACCGATACCCACTGTTTAGATCTTCATAACTATCTGAAAGGAGAAGAAATGAAAATGCAAGAAAGCAAATATGTAACTTAATTTCATCAGATTAGTTTTACATGTTAACCTAATCAAAGATCTTTCTGTTGCAGGTAATAGAAACCCCCTGGAATAAGCCAAAAAATAGGAATTTACACAGGATAACGGAGTA
>NW_005241102.1:0-246 GCF_000412655.1 Myotis brandtii
TTAGGCTTTTATTATATAGGATTTTCTGGCCTTCAGAACTGTGGGAAATACATTTCTGTTATCAGCCACCCAGTCTGTGTTATTTTGTTTATAGCAGTCTGAATGGACTAAGACAAATCACTACACATTTTTCTAATGTACTTGTACCATTTGGCAACCCCACCAGCAGTATATCCAAGTTCTAGTTCCTCCACTCCTTGACAGCACAATTATTTTAAAATTTTAGTTTTTCAAATTATCACACTG
>NW_005241103.1:0-246 GCF_000412655.1 Myotis brandtii
TCCCTCTTCATTGTAAAGTCCTTGCTAACATTCTTGTCCCATAGTCTTCTCTGTCATGTGGTTTCAGGATGGAGCTGTGCATGAAGGCCCTAATGTCCTGTGTGCGCACATTCTGATCAATAGCACCGTCAGGAATGTGCATTGAGGCATGCTCAATAGGCATATAGTAACTGAAACTTGCCATGTCTCTTACTGTTTCTGTCTCTGTTTGGATCGTGATGGAGCCCAACTAAGGCTCTTGTTTCA
>NW_005241104.1:0-246 GCF_000412655.1 Myotis brandtii
ATAATAATATAAGAGGTAATTTGATTTTAAGATTTGGAAATGTTCAGAATGGCAGAGAAGCCATTTTTGCCCTTAATCAAGGATTCTCTCATTCTGATGGTCCCAGAAAGAGTTCTAAAGCTTGCATGACACTAGATGGGTAAATTTCCATATCTGGGCAATTACGCAGGTAGTAGAATCCCTCTTACTTTTTTCAGGACATTAATAAGTGCACAACTCTGTAAGTGGCTGTGCCTTAAGGTCTTG
>NW_005241105.1:0-246 GCF_000412655.1 Myotis brandtii
CGCCAGGCACGGGTGTCGGGAGAGAGCCAGCTGACGCCGAGGGGGACAGAGCTGCGCACATCTTCTCTGAGCGTTTCGCGTGTTTTCTAAGCACGCGACGGAGGCTCCAGGGTGCGAGGCACCTCGGGCCAGACTTGAGCCCCCACAGGCTCTGCGTCACGGGTCCTCACACCCAGGGGACTCCCCGGAGACAGGCTGGGGTTCGGCGAGGACCGTGTTGGGGAGACCCGCGCAGCATTTTCCTGG
>NW_005241106.1:0-246 GCF_000412655.1 Myotis brandtii
ACTGGCCAAAGGCGACCTGGACACCTGCCCAGTGACGACTGAGTGAGTGGGAAGGGACCTGCCTGCCTGTCAGTCACACGGGGGAGCCAGTCAGTGGCCAGCACAGGTGAGGCCACGGTGAGGGGGGAAACCTGAATATTTAAATTCATAGACCAAGGATGTTTCCCCCTGTGGCTCTCTTGGCTTTTGGCCGGTGGCCCTCTGGCTCCCTCTGGACCCCTGTGGCCAGGGGCACGCTCCCCTGCA
>NW_005241107.1:0-246 GCF_000412655.1 Myotis brandtii
ACTGGCCAAAGGCGACCTGGACACCTGCCCAGTGACGTCTGAGTGAGTGGGAAGGGACCTGCCTGTCTGTCAGTCACACGTGGGAGCCAGTCAGTGGCCAGCATAGGTGAGGCCACGGCGAGGGGGGAAACCTGAATATTTAAATTCATAGACCGAGGGCGTCTGGCCCTGTGGCTCTCTTGGCTTTTGGTTGGTGGCCCTCTGGCTCTCTCTGGACCCCTGTGGCCAGGGGCACGCTCCCCTGCA
>NW_005241108.1:0-246 GCF_000412655.1 Myotis brandtii
GGAAATTGTGGGGTATGATTTCCAATTAATTCCTTATTATGTTAATTAAATTCTACTGTAAAGCATCAAGACATGGATTACTCTGGATATACAGCTTATGCACCTTAATACTGAGACCACTGCTCACAGCCTTTTTGTTGATTTTTTAAAAAAATCTTAGATCCATTTTTAAAAATGGAAGATTGTATTTTTCATACATAAAACTTTAATTCTCTTATTTTCTGTAAATATGTAGTATCAAAAAAA
>NW_005241109.1:0-246 GCF_000412655.1 Myotis brandtii
GGGCCACCTGCAGCCTCTTCTGTTTGGCCTGGGCAGTCCTTTGAGGGGAGACAGCAGGTGCCAGCAGCCACTGTATATGTGTCCCCTCAGGCTGATTTGGGGGTGGGCCCCTGCCTATATAACCCCTCACCCCCACCCGCGGCCTCTAAACACTTCACTGGTCTCCCCAAGCAGCCCGTTCTAGGGATCACCCTGAAGCATTACTGAGGGACATGCAAAATTCTAGGCAAGTCTTTTCTGGGCAAA
>NW_005241110.1:0-246 GCF_000412655.1 Myotis brandtii
TTAAGTGCATTTCCTATTGTTTTATCCCATTGATTTCCTATAAGTTGAAGCATAACTCAAATGTCACTTCCTTTATGAAAGCTTTTTCTGATTTTCCAACTCCTGTTCTCTTCCACTCCCTCACCCAAGTTATCTTTTCATACTGTGAATTCTGGTAAATTTTTTACCTATAGTCTTATGACACTTCCTTGTTTTTAAATAATAGGCACCTACTTTGTGGTTGTCATTTTCTTGTAACCCAAGGTG
>NW_005241111.1:0-246 GCF_000412655.1 Myotis brandtii
GAGACAAGCATCTAAATCAGACTTTTCCCTGCTCTGTTGAGCCAGTCTGTCTGTGGTCCTACTGTCCTGTTGTCAGAAAGGATTAGAGTTGGAAGGACCCTGGCACTGCACTTGACCCCTCCTGGCCTCTGCACGTTGCTCAGGCTCTGCTCTTGCTCCACATGCAGCACAGCAGGAAGGCCTCTGTGCCAGTCAGGCTTCTCCAGGGAGTCTGTGTCTGTCTGTGTCTGTGTTTGTGTCTGTGTC
>NW_005241112.1:0-246 GCF_000412655.1 Myotis brandtii
AAGGGTTTGTCAATTAGACAAAAAGATTTTATATGCACTCCCATGCTTTGCACTGAAAAGGCAGTTCGAATCCCTCAAGTAATGACTGTTAATTACCAGAGGCCATTCTTTCTTCTTTACTTCATAGATCTAGTTTCTCCTGTTATTATTCAGTCAAAAGAAACACATGGGTAACAAAAGGATAACATGATTTTTACCTAGAGTGATTCTATAGTAAATTAAAGCTTTCAATATGTTATGCTTAAA
>NW_005241113.1:0-246 GCF_000412655.1 Myotis brandtii
GATTTCCAATGCAGAATGAGGAGTATATCGCCCCTGTACCATATCCTAAGACTATTTTTCATGTATAGAGATTCTCTGACTAACCCTTGAGCCTGATTTCACTACGTATAATGGTGGGCCAAGAAATACTGGGTAAGAAGCCTGGCACCCTATCCAACATGGTGCTCTCAGAGGCAGTTGCAGAAGTCTGGGATTGGAGACGCTATAGAAAGTTGGCCACTTTCAAGCTCTCACACACCTTCACTC
>NW_005241114.1:0-246 GCF_000412655.1 Myotis brandtii
CCAGAGGCAGACTTTTTCTAAGGTGAACTCATTTGGGGCCCAAAGCATCAGGGGCCTTCACCCAGATAAAGTAGATTCAATTGCAGCAGGCCAGGTGCCTGGGGATGAGGAGAGCAGGCTGGAGAGACCTCTTGATGGAGACAGAAGAACCTGGCTAGCTCTTCTCAAGCAGAAACAGAACACCAATTCCTCCCAGAACCTTGCCTTGGGCTCCTCTCTGCCAGCTCCTGGGCAGGACAGAGCATG
>NW_005241115.1:0-246 GCF_000412655.1 Myotis brandtii
GCGTCCTTCTGTGATTCGCGGGGTACATTACAACAGTCTGAAAGAGAACGTGTTATGCAGTTATGAGATTTCACGTTTACAAAGAGTTTGTAATAATACTTTAACAATTTTAATAAAAACTGGCAACAAACCTGGGGGTTCTCACGACCCCCCTCAGATTTGATGGTTCTCTACAATGGCTCACGGGATTCAGGAAGGTGCTATACTTACGACCAGTTTTATTGTAAAGGGTACAGATCTGGGACA
>NW_005241116.1:0-246 GCF_000412655.1 Myotis brandtii
CAAAATAATGGGATGTCAACAAATACAATTCACAAAAAATAAATCACTGGATTTTAGAGTTGGACGGGACCACTAGAGGTTATCTAGGTTAATAACCAAGTAATTGAAGACTTTGTTACATGTCTAGTTATTAAATCAAATAATATTTTAAAATATGCATTTATAAATTGACTTTTGATGTGAATGAAAAATTTTGATCATCTCTGAAAGGATACCTTCCATTAGAGGCCCAGATACTTTTTTTTT
>NW_005241117.1:0-246 GCF_000412655.1 Myotis brandtii
CCTGCAGAGCATGTCTTGGTTAAGACATCAGAAGAGTGTTGCCAGGTATCTTCACTCCCCACTTGGAATAACCCCAAGAGAGCAAACTTGTAAGTGGAAACACGGGCTGTGTGCAGTGCTGGGCTGGCCCTGGAGGGTCCCCCTAGGGCTGAACACAGAGGCCCAGATTTAGCTCCTCTAAAGATCAGGAAAGAAGACAGTTTGTGATGAAAACCAATCTCTGGGCAAAAGCAGAACATTACCATT
>NW_005241118.1:0-246 GCF_000412655.1 Myotis brandtii
GGGGGGCCGCGAGGGGGGAGCTGGGTGAGGGTGGGGGGCAGAGCGAGTGAAGAGCCGCTGCAGGGACTGCGGCTCCTTTAGGCCCTTGAGGGGGTGAAGGCGGAGGTGGGCCTGGCCCCGGGGGTGTTTCTGCTGCTGCTTTTCAGTGAGGCCAGAGGGAGTATTTGCTTTCCTGGGGGTCCCCGTCCCCTGTGCCCTTCCAGCCTGCCGGGGTCCCACCCTCCCCATCGCAGCCCCTCCCCAGTG
>NW_005241119.1:0-246 GCF_000412655.1 Myotis brandtii
TTGACTATTTGCATGCAAACACAAAGCTGGTACACGGTAAAGAGGCTGAAACAGTCTTTGTATATAAGGGTTTGGGGGGACTTTCACATAGCACACGTTGAAGTGCCCACAAAGGACATGCCTGACACTGTGCGGGAACTTGTGATGTGGGTGACGAGAGAGCGATCCTTTGCGATTGCCCCACGGTAATGGCACTTCCTTACTTTGCAGCATGTGAAACAACAGTGGAGCTCTTGTTTGACAGTG
>NW_005241120.1:0-246 GCF_000412655.1 Myotis brandtii
TTTTAAATGCACAGTTCAGTGTTATTAAGTATATTCACATTGTTGTGCATCCCCACCATCATCTCTAGGACTTCCTCATCATCCCAAACTAAAACTCTGACCACATTAAACACTAACTCCCCTTCCCTCCCCCAGACACGGGACAGTTTTGAAAGTTGAGTTATACTTTCTGTGTTCTCCCATATCTGTCATATGGACAGAGCAGTCCCATCACAGATCTGGTTAAGAAATTTCTCTTATTTATTT
>NW_005241121.1:0-246 GCF_000412655.1 Myotis brandtii
GACTGAACCAGCCTGCTTCAGGAGCTCAGGTGTTAGCGAGGGCACTAAACACACATAGAGAACTCTCATCTAAGATGGTCCAGGGCCAGCACTCCCCGACATGGCAGGTTTACGTTAAAGCAGCGTAACCGTGGCAAAGGGTTCCACCTGGATTGAACCTTCACTGTTGAGTTCACCAGCTAGATGACGTTGATTTACCCATTCAAATTTCCTAATATTTGAAATAAAATACCCATTCCTTATGAC
>NW_005241122.1:0-246 GCF_000412655.1 Myotis brandtii
GATTGAGCTCATGGAGGAAGACAAACATGCTAACATTTACCCTGGGGGCAGAGATTTTCCGAAAACAACTTTCCACTTCAGAAACCCCATTTGTGGTTATGTGACAAGGCCCCAGCACTGGCACAACCCATCACACACTGGAAATGTTCCTTCAATGAGCTCAATGTTAGCCCCTGTGGATTTTATGGGTTTGAACAATTAAGTCATGATGTCTAAGACTGTTTTTTAAAGCAGCCCCTTAGCTAA
>NW_005241123.1:0-246 GCF_000412655.1 Myotis brandtii
CGAGGTAAAATGTTACTGGGGCACGGCCACGCCTACGCGTTCGTGTATCGCCTGTGGCTGCTCCCATGCGACGAAGGCAGAATTGAGTGACTGCAAGGGACTCTGTGGCCCGCGGAGCCCAGGGTATTTGCTCTCCGACCGTCTCCTGAAAAGGTTTGCAAAGCCCAGGCTTACAGCACCGGGCTGAGCCCCCACCGCACCCCCGCCCCGATTCCATCTCTTTTCAGTAACCCTGCCCTTCAAAAA
>NW_005241124.1:0-246 GCF_000412655.1 Myotis brandtii
AGAGGGAGGGGAGGTGGGGTAGTAAAGGGTAAAGGGAGTTAAATATCTGGTGTCCAACAGGATTTTTTAAAGACTTTAGGGAGATACCTATAAGAATCCCTAAGAAATCAATCAAAAAGTGTTTAAAATAGACATGCTTGCACATTTGATTTTATAATAAACATGGTATTTCAAATCAATATGAAAATGATGTACTATTCAAGATATGGTGTTGAAATAATTAGCCACCTATTTGGGGGGAAAAAA
>NW_005241125.1:0-246 GCF_000412655.1 Myotis brandtii
GATGCGCCTGGAGGGCCCAGCTTTGGTGGTTGGGAAAGCTGTGCCACTGGACCCTATTAATAACTAAAACCACTCTACCAAGCCCAGGGACTTAGCAGCTCTTCCTAATACATAGAAACACACACAGGGAGGCTGCCAAAATGCAGAGACAAATAAACATGCCCCAAATAAAAGAACAGAACAAAACTCCAGAAGAGAACTAAACAAAGTGGAGACAAGCAATCTACTAGATACAGAGTTCAAAAC
>NW_005241126.1:0-246 GCF_000412655.1 Myotis brandtii
TGGTGCCACCTCCATGCAGCTCCTCGCCAAGCCTCTCCTTGCCTGAGCCTGGGGCTGGGGGGGACTGGGGGGCACAGGGTGGGGGTCAGGAGACCACAGAGGGGTACTGCTTCCGACTGAAATATACAAATGTGGAACCAGTCCTGCTGGCCCAGGCCCAGGAGTCCAAGAGGGCTCTCAGAGGAGCCTCCAGGGAACACTCCCCAGGCTGCAGTCCCACCCACTCCACGCCCCTCCCCCTCCCCG
>NW_005241127.1:0-246 GCF_000412655.1 Myotis brandtii
AGGAAGAGCCCAGAACAATCGACACATGTTCCTAACATAGTCATCACTCTAAGGAGAAGGGAAGGGAGGGCTTTGACAGCAATGGGCAGGCATTCATCATGTCATCATGCCCCCCTTCCCCCCCCACCCCCCGCTGTAGGCCAGGAAGGCAGAATAAGCTCCAGAACCACCCCAAGAGCAGAGCCTGTCCGATGAGTGCTGGGCCCTCATCACCCACACTCCCTCCCTTACCTGGAAGCCTCCCTC
>NW_005241128.1:0-246 GCF_000412655.1 Myotis brandtii
AATGATATTAACTTCTTCCAAGAGAACATTTTTCTTTGTTTCAGTAAGAAGTATTCCTAGATTATTTGAAATTCAATAAAATATTTGAGATTTTAAGTTGGGCTTTATTCATTAAGCAGGCTGCCGTATTCCCATGTTACCCTTACTCCTTTCCTGTAGTGTGTCCCTTCCGAGTAGCAGTCCCAAACCTGGGGAGTTTATTTGAGTCACCTTCCTCAGGAACACTGGAGCTCCAGTTCTAGGAGG
>NW_005241129.1:0-246 GCF_000412655.1 Myotis brandtii
CTGCCAAGGCCAAGTTCTTATCTGGCCAGAGAGCTCTGTTTGGACTCAGAGACGTGGAGTGTAGCTAGCCCTCCATTCCCAGAGCCCCTGCACAGAGACGAGAAAATGCAGCCAGGGGAACCCTGGGTTGTGGGTAGCCGTGGTTGTCAGCCAGAAGCAGGAGGAGGCTCCGTGCTGGGCCTGGATCAGCTGTGGAAATGAAAGAAACATCCACTATGCGATCCAGCCTGCTGCCACCCAGCAGCC
>NW_005241130.1:0-246 GCF_000412655.1 Myotis brandtii
GGTACTCTAATAGAATCATTATATAAAAGGTCAGTTTGGGGATAAAATCAAATAAGTTATTAAATCTTTACTGTCAAGTTGCTGTTGTTTTTTTCCTGTTGATTTTGAAAAGCATACAAATTCTATTATTATGGAAGCAGTAAATCCCATGAATTTTTACTATTTGTTTCCTAAGTCTACTACTCCTTGGAACACATTTCCAAGGAAAGAAATTGGAAAAAAGTTTTCAAGTCCTCAAATGGGAAG
>NW_005241131.1:0-246 GCF_000412655.1 Myotis brandtii
AGAGCTTACAGAGACCTGTGTTTCAAGTCTGGTTTGCCATTCACAGGCTGTGTGACCTGGGCCAAATTACTTAGCCTCTCTGTGCTTCCGCTTCCGCTGCATATAAAGGATTAACAAACTGACATCATAGAGCTCTTGTAGAGACGAGGTGAGCAAATGCATATAAAACACTTCGCACATGCTAAGCACTTAATCAACATGTTGCTGTCCTCAGATGAAAGCCACGTGAGCTATTAAACGCCTTTT
>NW_005241132.1:0-246 GCF_000412655.1 Myotis brandtii
CTCCTGCTCCCCACTGTGTCCCAAACCCTTCTGTGCTTGCCAACCTGCTTCCCAGGGCCACGGTGCAGAGACAATCCCGCTTCGACAGGAAAAGCATCAGAACTTGTTGTCTGCAGGTGCCGCTTTGCCGTGAAAAGTTGGTGACGTGCAAGGAGTTCCCTGTGGGGCGGGGGTCATTCCAAAACAATTGTATTTATTGCAACATTTTTAAAGAAATATGCCGCCTTTTGAGTATGTTCTTTGAAA
>NW_005241133.1:0-246 GCF_000412655.1 Myotis brandtii
TTCTACTTTGATACCATGTTTACAAAATCATGTTTTTGTTTTTTTTTATGATTTTGTGGCTTTGTTGTTCTTTTATGGCTTTGTTGTTGCAGTAGTCATTCTATAGTTTATTTAGATGAATGATGTGAGTACAAGTGCCAAAATTTATTTATTATCAATAGTTGAACAATAAATTTCAGTAGAATTTATCAAATAATTCAGTTTTTCTCCATTGACTTAAAATAAATTATTCTATTACATTAAAGA
>NW_005241134.1:0-246 GCF_000412655.1 Myotis brandtii
AAAAAAAAAAAAAGAATGGCCACATGTAGCTAACTGACGAGGCCATGAGGATTCATTATACCATTCTCATATCCTAATAGATATTTGACAATTTTTGAAAAAAAGCTAGTAAGGCTTGTCATCTATCTATCTGTTAATTCTCAAGGACAGGGAAATATATACAGTAAGTGACTATATAATTTCATCATACTGTACAGTGGTAGGAGACTTTCTGACTGCCATATCCAGACTTCCAATAAATTAAAC
>NW_005241135.1:0-246 GCF_000412655.1 Myotis brandtii
CAGCAACACTTCCCATTTTTAAATGTAATGTGACGTACAGCATGAAGAGTGCTGTCGAATCCTGCTGTGAGGCAGCCGTGTCTCCACAGTTCACCACAGGAAGGCCCATCATTTAGGACCTGCAATGGTCCATCTCCCAGCTAGAGGAAGGGAGGATTCGGTCTGTGGGTTTAGGTACTTCTAATATCTAGAGTAGTGCTTGGCACCTCATAGGGACTAAAAAATATCTCAATGAATAAAAGAAAG
>NW_005241136.1:0-246 GCF_000412655.1 Myotis brandtii
AAAAATTAAGAAATAAAAGTGTATGAAACATCACAGCTATTGAAAATATGTAAATGGAAAAATAAATACTAACGTGCTAAAAATAATTATGTTAGAATGCTATGGGATTACAAATTTTCTTATTCTCAAATTTTCTAAAGTGTACTTCTGTTACTTTAATGCTAAAAAATGTAAAATTCCTTTTTAGGAAAAGAAGTATAAATTTTATAATTCTCCCAAAGCTGAACAGCAAAGTCTCTGATACTC
>NW_005241137.1:0-246 GCF_000412655.1 Myotis brandtii
GGGACCTGAATGAGTCAGAATGTTATTGAACTCCATTAAATCTTACTTTTCAAGATAATTTTTTGAGATGTAATGTGAAACAAAAGGATACATTGAACATTAGTATCACTATCATGGCTACAATTTCAGTGGTATTTCAAAGCAAGTAATAATTGTCCAATTATTGAGTAAAGTCATAAATAGCACACTGATTAAGAATTGTAAATTAGGAGGGATTTCTTACTCAGTAGTGCACAAATGTTGACT
>NW_005241138.1:0-246 GCF_000412655.1 Myotis brandtii
CTCAGTTGTTTGTTTTCAGAGGCCAAGTTAGGACGCCTGTGGTAAACTCTCACGGCACCATGAACTTTGCCTTTGAGTGGTTTGGGCTGTGATTTTACATTCATTTGTGGAATTGTTTGATTATGTGAAGGCAGCTTGCGCCCCCCCCCCCAACCTGCATTCCGATGCATATGCTTATGAGCCCCAACCCCCTTTTCGCTTATGTCCTGGCTAGCCTTGCAAAACCTGTTTCCCTGAATGCTTATC
>NW_005241139.1:0-246 GCF_000412655.1 Myotis brandtii
GTGTTATTTATTTAATAGAGGGATCTCATACAATTGGGGTCTCTGGTTAAGCAGTCTAGTAGTGTATTGTCTCACGTCTGAGGCTGGAGTGCGAAGTCCACTGGCAGGCAGTTAGTACGGAAAAAATGTGTATAAATAGTGGTAGAAATCAGGAGCAGCCTGGAACCCACAAGCATGAGCTGAAACCCCATGAGAACTGACAGGAGCCGTGGTTTTCACTGCCTCCCAGCTTGCTGATGTGGATGA
>NW_005241140.1:0-246 GCF_000412655.1 Myotis brandtii
GGGGGTGTCCTTCCTGCACAGGCTCACGCCCACTCGCGTCCCAGGAAAGCCTCTGAGTCACCCCGTGTGGCTGTGCTGGGGTCTGTCCCCAACAAAGGGTCAGGGGTTGAAGGTCGTCACGCCAGGGGAGTGACCGCGTGGGTCCGCCTGCGGTGAGCGCTCCCTCTGCCCTCAGTTTTCTGGGGATTTGGACAAAGCAAACGAACTTTTAGAATCAGCAGGGATTTTGTAACCTGACAAGTGATA
>NW_005241141.1:0-246 GCF_000412655.1 Myotis brandtii
TTTTGCATGACTAGAGGTGCAGAGTGGGGATTTAGGGCCAAACCTGACTGGTTCTGATACATGATATCTTTCCACTTGTCCACTTGTAATAAGACAGAGCTCTCTAACATTTAATGGGAGTTTACTAGGGCCCTGTTTAAGAGTTTTGCAGGTATTAATTCATTTTGTTCTCTAACAATCCCATGAGATAAGTACACTTTTATCCCTGTGCTAGAGGCCCAGTGCACAAATTCGTGCATGGGTGGG
>NW_005241142.1:0-246 GCF_000412655.1 Myotis brandtii
AGGAAATGCCCTGTGCAAATGCCCCAAGGTGGACACCGACTGGGCATGGTCAGAGGCCAGTGTGGCAGAAGCAATGGGAGCAAAGGGAAGAACAGGAGAGGAGGTGGAGTTAAAGAGGTACCAGGGGACAAAGGGTTTCATGGGAAAATGAGGAGTCACCTCACACTCAGGTCTGTGTGATGGCTAGACTAGCACCTACCAACCCTCCAGAGTCAAGGTTCACCGCTGCCTGCAAATTAAAATCTA
>NW_005241143.1:0-246 GCF_000412655.1 Myotis brandtii
CCAGGTTACTAATCCAGCCCAGTCCTCCAGCTATTCTCTAGGACAGCACTGATTCATTTCTTCCCTAGCACTTTTCAAAAATTACAATGACCTTAGTTACTTACTGGCTTAATTTTCTATCTTCTTTCTTCAACACACTAGTAAGCTCCAGAAGAACAGGAACTCTGTGTGTGAGGGTGTGTCTCTCTGTGTGTGCACACATGCACGTGTGTGCGCCATTCAAGATTATAATGGAACACAATAACT
>NW_005241144.1:0-246 GCF_000412655.1 Myotis brandtii
GATGCCACTCCCCCGAGGTCACACAGCCCAACCGAGCCGGACCTGTCCACAGGGCGGGGCCCCAGGATGAGGAGGAAGGGTGTGGGGGGAGCGTGCCTGGGTGAGGGGCACCGCCACCAGCCACCAGGCAGGCCTTTACCTCTGGGGGTCTCTGCTTCTCACTGCCCCTGCTCGAGGGGGGCCAGGGTGTTAGTGCGCATCCATGGGGCGCGGTGGAATCCCCAGCCTCGTTTCTGGGGGTCAGCA
>NW_005241145.1:0-246 GCF_000412655.1 Myotis brandtii
TCGCCTCCCTCTGCAGGCAATAGGGGTAGGGTACAATCGCTTGACTGGCCTGGGCCTCCCTCTTTGGGGCGATCAATGGCGGGGCTCCGCTATTAATTTGCCCAGCAGAGGGAGGCCCCACCCATCCAGCTGGGGCTCCGCGATCAATCGCCGCGCATAGGGTGGCCTGGGCCTCCCTCTGTGGGGCGATCCTGGGGCGATGGCGGGGTCCCTCAACCAATCACATCGGACCCGCCTTGGCTGGCC
>NW_005241146.1:0-246 GCF_000412655.1 Myotis brandtii
TTTTTATGTAAAAGTATTACATAGAAATTGAATTGAAAGATCAAATACAAATATTTTCTACATGATATTCTCTTTCTAGAATCAAATGCAATGATATTTTATTAAGAATATTTTACTCTTTCAAATTGAATCTATTTGTTAATTTTGCACACTCTAGATCAATTGTTTTCAGGGCACAATTCAGGGATACAAGGCTGGTACAATATTGGCAAAACAAATTGAACGAAAAAAATCACATGTTCATAT
>NW_005241147.1:0-246 GCF_000412655.1 Myotis brandtii
GAGGTACAGTCTGGGGGACAAGAGGCAGTGAGGAGGCAGAGAGGACTCTGAAGGTTTGATGAAGAGGGCTGGAGAGTAGGGGCTCTGCTCACAGAGACAAGAAAGTCAGAGAGAGGACTTTCTGTTCTCACCCTGTGATGTGAGGCTGCATCCCACATGGCTGTCCATCCTGCATTGCTTTCTGTTTTGTGTCCCTCTCACAGCCCAGCCCTGAAGGACATGAAGGAGGTGTGAGCCCATTTAACA
>NW_005241148.1:0-246 GCF_000412655.1 Myotis brandtii
TGCAGTATGCTAAGTGGTAGAGGCACAGTGAAAAACAAGATCAACAAGTGTTCTTCCTCCAAGGAGTTGATGGTTAATAAGAGAGAGAAAATTAAGCTGGGATAGAATATTTACCATTGTGAGAGCATAGACCAGGGAGAGGAGCTTTGTTTTGGGGAAAGGGATCAGGGAAGGCCTGAGGAAGGGACTGCTAGGCCTGAAAGATGAGTAGGAGTTGATTCTGTGGGAATTGGGAATGGAGGCGGG
>NW_005241149.1:0-246 GCF_000412655.1 Myotis brandtii
CCCATTTCTACTCCTCTGAGACCCTTCCCTTTTCCAGGTGACTGGGATGTCACTATTTTCTAGGACAAATTTGAAAATCAAGTGTTGAAGATGGCAAAGTCACACACACCATTACCCTGGGTCCCTGAATTCCTGTGTTAGTGAGTTACCCTGTGAACCTGGAGAACTACTTAGACAATTAAGTGAGAGAGATATCAATCTGTTTGTGCAAAGTTAATAAGATGGCAGACTCTGTTTCCCACTACA
>NW_005241150.1:0-246 GCF_000412655.1 Myotis brandtii
ACTCTATGTCTTTCAATGGCTTGATAGCTCACTTGTTTTTAGCATTAGATAATATTCCACTGCCTGGATGTACCACAGTTTACATATCCATTCACCTTAGTTACTTTGAAGTTTTGGCAATTATTCATAAAGCTACTATAAGCATCCATGTGTAGGCTTTACAAAAATTTTGAATTTTGGTAAAACTAAGGAGTACACTTGCTGGATTATATGGTAAGAATATGTTTAGTTTTATAAGAAATTGCC
>NW_005241151.1:0-246 GCF_000412655.1 Myotis brandtii
CTTGAGATCTTGTATAGGAATATCTTGATTAAGATTCAGTTTACTGTTGAGGTCTGGGTATTAAATATTTCAATTTGAGTAAAAGATAGAACTGAATTTTTACACCAGAAAACATTCATATGCAGGTAAAACTAAATGTCCTAATAAATTTCACAATTTAGACCAAATTAACATTATATGTATATATACTGTATGTATGTATTTTAATTCACACAAACATGTAATACATACATATAGTACATTATT
>NW_005241152.1:0-246 GCF_000412655.1 Myotis brandtii
GATGGTTCCCTCTCCTTCCTGCCCTGTCCCATGTATGGAGGGTCCCCTCTCCTTCCTGTCCTGTCCCCTCCATGGAGGGTTCCCTGTCCCCACCCCGCCCTCCCGCCTCTATGGAGGGTTCCCTGCCCCACCTGTCCTCTAGCCTCCATAGAGTGTTCACTGTCTCCACTGTTCTGCCCCCTCCCTGGAGGGTACCCTCTACTCCCTGCCCAATCCCCTCAAATGAGGGTCCCCTCTTTCTCTTCC
>NW_005241153.1:0-246 GCF_000412655.1 Myotis brandtii
AAAACTTTGCTTTTGTTTGGGGGTGGAGGAGAGTTCACATGAGGGGTAACGAAGATTTGGGACTTCCTAGTCTGGCAATACCGAGAGAAGGAGTGATCGTAAGACTCTTGGAGGCTGTGACAGGTCGAAACACAGATTTATCACCCAGCTTTGGAAGTCAGAGCTTGTCACTTGTCTGGATTCTCAAATGTTTTAAAACAAATAGGAAGCAAAAAGTGCTTTCCACAGCCCATGATAAATGGACAA
>NW_005241154.1:0-246 GCF_000412655.1 Myotis brandtii
CGCGACCCACAGGTTGAGAACCGCTGCTCTAGGGTATACGCAGGGTTGAGACCACTGACTGCTCCTGGGCTGCTTCCCCCCTGCAGAACCCATGTCCTCCCTCAATCTCACAATCCAAGATCTTAACAGGAGAAAAGATTTAAAAAAACACACAAAATCACACCTCTGAGCCTAGCGGGTAGCTCAGCTGGTTGGAGCATCGACCCACACACCAAAGGGTGGCAGGTTCGATTCCTGGTCAGGGCA
>NW_005241155.1:0-246 GCF_000412655.1 Myotis brandtii
TCAGGCCGCCCCAGCCTCCCAGGTCTCCTCCTCCGCTCGCCGGCTTCCCGCCACCTGTCCTGGGAGGTCACTTGGCGACCCGCGCACCTTGCTGCCGAGGGGTCTCTCCCCGGCGTGCGCTCGTCTCTACTTATTGCCATGGAGACTCGTTGAATTGGGTCCAATGCTGGCAAGGCCTCAACACGGAGGAGATGAATGACTCAATAATTGTCAAGACAAGATACGTGTCTGGCTAAATTGATGGCT
>NW_005241156.1:0-246 GCF_000412655.1 Myotis brandtii
AACTAGATTAATTAAACCAGATTTAATGTAATCTATTTGTAGAAATTTGACATATGGCAATAGACTATCACTAAAGATGAACTGATTGATGATGGATAGATGAATGCATGAGTAGACAGGTGAATGGATGGATTGATGGAGGGATGGATGGATGAATGGATGAAGGAGCTGCAGGAAGAAGTTAGAATTGGAAAATCATAATATACTTGATATATCAAATTACCAGTATTGCAAGATTGTTTGTTA
>NW_005241157.1:0-246 GCF_000412655.1 Myotis brandtii
TTTTTTTGTTTTAGTCACTCTCTTTTTTTTAAACCTTTAACATTTTTATTGATAATATCTGGAGGGGATAACATCCAATTGATCCAAATCCAAGTATAAAATGGCAACATAGTTGTGATACAGTGAAAAAGGGGAAGTAACATGACATTTCTCTGGAGCCTCATAGAACTAAAGACCACTAGGATTATGAACAATTTACATTATAGAATACTAGAGGCCCAATGCAGGAAAATTCGTGCAAGAGTA
>NW_005241158.1:0-246 GCF_000412655.1 Myotis brandtii
TCTTCCTTCTCAGGGAGTTTGGGCTCCAAGTGGCGGAGGACTGAGGTGAGTGGAAGCACAGCAAATGTGACGGCCTCAGAACACACCTGACCTGCGCTGGGACTCAGCACCTGCTAAATGTGCCCTGTGCTAGGGGCCCATAGGCTCTTCCTGGTGTCCACTGCAGTGGCCACCTGTCCACCCTCTGGGTTCCCCCAGGTCAAGCGAAGGCCATTGTTTCTCTGGGGATGGTCTCCAGACTCCTCC
>NW_005241159.1:0-246 GCF_000412655.1 Myotis brandtii
TATGATTTCAATCTTTTTAAATTTATTGAGACTTGTTCTGTGTCCTAACATGTGGTCTATCCGAGAAAATGTTTCAGGTGCACTTGAAAAGAATATATATTCTGCTGCTTTTTTTCTCTTATTGGTGTGCTTCAAAGTGAAAACGTTTTAAAATTTGATGAAGTAAAGTTTATCAATTTTTCTTTCATAAATCATGCTTTTAATCAGTCACTAAGATTTTTCTGTTATATTTTCTTTTGAAATTTT
>NW_005241160.1:0-246 GCF_000412655.1 Myotis brandtii
ATTTTTGTTTACAAATCAAAAAGTAAAAGCCCTTTTTCCTATTAGTCAAGGAAGAAAGTTGTTCCACAGTTATTTATAAATTCTTTAATTTTTCCCCATTTACAGTCATAATAAAAGGCTCCCATCAGTACATGGTAAAAATTACAAGTTATTTTAATATCAATTTAATTATTTATATTTATTGGAAAGATGAGTATATCACAAACTTACTGGACTATGTCTGTATCGTGTCTTATCTCAAATAAT
>NW_005241161.1:0-246 GCF_000412655.1 Myotis brandtii
CCCTCCCCTTCACCCTCGGTTCAACCACTCCCCCTGCCCTGGCAGGCATTCCAGCCCTAGGGTCCTGTCTTATCCTTGGTTACTCCCCGAGCACAGCCTTGCAAACAGCCCCTGTATGACTCAGTGCAATGTGTCATCTGTTCTCCGCCAGGACCCTGAGGGACCACCTGTTCTCCTCCTCCTCACCACATGCACAGTCAAAGGGACCCTGTTGGTGTCAGGGTGCTCCTGAGGTGGCAGCTTTGA
>NW_005241162.1:0-246 GCF_000412655.1 Myotis brandtii
CATCAGCCTACGCCAGCCCATGAGTCTCCGCCCGCCCGGTTCCGAGGCCTGAGTGGCTGGGATTTGGCTGCAGGGCCGCTGCGCGAGGCCTGGGGAAGCAGCCCCCGGGGACTTCCAGGGCCCACGCTGACCCCAGGTCCCGGGTGCGGTCTCACGCACAGCCCAAGTCCCCACTCCGCGCGTGGGGCCGGACCCTGGGCCTCGGACCGGTGGGTACCGGAAGCGAGGAGAACATAGGGGCCGCTC
>NW_005241163.1:0-246 GCF_000412655.1 Myotis brandtii
CCCTGAACTCCCTTTACATTTGATTGGCTCTGGTTGGGTTAGTCCTAACAATTCCTGAACCAATCACTGGCTAAGGTGAAAATTACCTTCATTGGTTAGGGTTAGACTAGTCATCTGAAGGCTGGAATTGATAGGGGAGTGTCAACCACAAAGTCTACTATGTAAAGTATTGTAACAATTATGATTGTCTTCTTTCAGGTGTGTTTCCTCTGTCTATATCACCTTGTCTGCAGGTGTTTGCCACCC
>NW_005241164.1:0-246 GCF_000412655.1 Myotis brandtii
AAATCATTTGGAGTTTGGGGAATTTAGGAAGGTGGTGGTGGTGGTGGTGGTGGTGGGTTGATTGATGAAAAGCAAAGAGGAGAGGCACAGAAATGGGGGAGAGAAAGACCAAGGGCAGACATGTCAGCAGAGTCCACAACCTATCTGCACAGCCACCTGGGAAGGCCTAAAAAATATGAATGCTTGTGTCCCACCTCCAGAGATTCTGATGTAATCAGTTTTTAAGCATCAGGATTCTTAAAAACT
>NW_005241165.1:0-246 GCF_000412655.1 Myotis brandtii
CCTTCTGGTGTTATCCTGAGGTTGTGTCATTAAATGTGTACAAATTTGAAGCTGTTATATCTTCCCAGTAAAGTGAAATTTACCATTCAGAATTGACCTTCTTTGTCCCTAAAATACTTTTTGCCTTAAAAATCTCCTTCCTTGATGTTGATTCAAGAATGGGTTTATTTTTTTTTTTATTTTTTTTTTGTGGGGGTTTTTTTTTTTTTGGTTTAGAATTTGCCTCATATATCTTTATGCATTCTT
>NW_005241166.1:0-246 GCF_000412655.1 Myotis brandtii
ACGTCTTGGGGGGCAGCCGGGGGACCTGGGGACAGACACAGAGGCACGTGCCGGGCGGGGCTCCCCCGGGAAGGAGGCCGCTCGCTCCAGGGACCAGCCCCGCTATCACGTAAGGAATCGCAGAACGCGGTCGGCCGTGTCGCCACAGCTCCGTGCGGCCACGGGTCACAGGTGGGTCACAGGGAGCCCTGTGTTGTGCCTGAGACTCGTGTGCTGACGTCTGTCAACTCCACTTTAATAAAAATA
>NW_005241167.1:0-246 GCF_000412655.1 Myotis brandtii
AAATCTTCTCAATTTGTCTGTGTGTTTAAGACAAGATACTGACTGAGTAAATTCTATGTCTTGATAACATTAGAAATGTAGGATGAAAATCACCATCTCATTTTCTCATAGATTCCCTGAGTGGGAAAATAACATCAGATGTTACATGTCTTCATAGATGAAATTATAGTCTCCTATAAAGCTCATCAATGAAAGTGTTCTTCATATTTCTTGTTTAAAATCCATTTAATGTTTAATGGCTATGCC
>NW_005241168.1:0-246 GCF_000412655.1 Myotis brandtii
TACAGCATCGCCGAGACAATCGGAGGATGAGAAAGGCCGGCGTGAAGGCAGCCGCTCTGCACACCTCTGGCTGCCTCCTCCCGGGCCGGGACACCTCTGGCTGCCTCATCGTGATGGGCCGTCGCCGTGGAAACCGCCCTCCGAGACTCCTGTAGACGAGACCTCCACCTCCAGGACCTGCCTTTTGGTTTGGTTAATCCTCCCCCGGGGACATTTCCCATTGATTTTTAGAGACAGTGGGAGAGA
>NW_005241169.1:0-246 GCF_000412655.1 Myotis brandtii
CGCGCTCCCGCTCCTGGTCAAGCAGATCAAATAAAGAAAAGTAAATAAAATAAAAAGTATCCTGTCAACATTTCGATCAACCCAAATCACTTTGATCCACAATCAGAGACTTAAGTCCAGGCCGGTCCATCTGGGCGACCCCGGCTCTCTGTGCATGATGGAGTCCTTACCAGACACCAAGTCCCCATCCGGCCATCTGGTCGACCCGCTCTCTCTGTGGATGGCAGGGTCCCCGCCGCCAGAGGC
>NW_005241170.1:0-246 GCF_000412655.1 Myotis brandtii
TATATGCATGTATGCATTACCTAAGGACACAGACAATATGGTGTTGACGGCCTAAGGTAGGGAGGAAACCAGGTGGATGGTAGCTATGGGGGGAAAAGGAGGAATATCTGTAGTAATCACAACAATGAAGATTAATTTAAAAAATTATTCAAATGCAAACAAAAATAAGCTGGATAGCAATATTTATTCAAAAATTTTGAATTTAAAATTAAGACTTTAACAAGTGACAAAGGAGGCCATTACATA
>NW_005241171.1:0-246 GCF_000412655.1 Myotis brandtii
AACGACAGGAGGGTTTTCTGTTTTTCATAGTGAGCCCCTTTAAATCACACCTGGGTTCACACTAATGACATAACTTAGGGTAGAGCACCTGGATACAGAGCCTCAGGAGGGGGCTGGTCACCAGAAAGACCAAGTGGTTGGAACTTGTAGCTCCACTTCAGGGAGGGGGAAAGGGGGGTTGGATATTAAGTTCTATAGCAACTCTTTTGTTGTCAATCCTCACCCAAGGATATTTTCCCATTGATT
>NW_005241172.1:0-246 GCF_000412655.1 Myotis brandtii
TCCAGACCAGTGGTTCCTCAATTGTGTGTATCATAGACCAACAGCATCAGCCTCACCTGAGAACATGTTAGGATGCAATTCACCATCAAGACCTTCCTAGTATACAGACACTCTAGGGTTGGGTCCCAGAATGTGTGTTCTAACAAGTCCACCCAATGATTCTTAAGCATGCTAAAGTTCACAAAGCACGGTCCCACAGAAGAGAGGTTATGTGCATCTGGACACTGCATCATTATATTCATAACT
>NW_005241173.1:0-246 GCF_000412655.1 Myotis brandtii
CCTTTACTGTCAATGATTCTCCACAATAGAAATGCTATTTGGGTCCAGGAGGGCATTTGGATTGAATTGAGTAGGGTCTCGACACTTCAGAATGTAAGTTCAAAAAAAATTCTATAATGCTCCATGGCAATGCCTAATTTTATCTAACCAACATTACCAAGTGTTTTCTGTGCATCAGGCTATGTGCTGGAACCTGGGCATTAAAAGTTACAGAGGCAAGATTTCCATTTTCATAAAGGTCACAGG
>NW_005241174.1:0-246 GCF_000412655.1 Myotis brandtii
ACTTATTGACTGTGCTGACCATGATGGGCAAAGAATTCGGCTTTACCATATGCGTGCCATCATTCCAGTACTTGTCAAAATCTCCATGGCACATGTTTACGTATTGCTAACTTTTTCTTTGCTTGTGCTCAGTGTTAGCACAGGATATTTGGGCTTTCAATTGCATTTGCAATGATGCCTGTGACAGCAGTGTTACCAACAGCGGCGTAGCTGACAGTTCTATTACAAGGGTTTTTGCAGGGTGCA
>NW_005241175.1:0-246 GCF_000412655.1 Myotis brandtii
CACTGCAGTATATGTCATATAGATCAGTCATTGCAGTCATTCCAGTCATTCTGGCTTTCTGGTCACTTGGCTTTTTATATATATAGATTTATAGAAGTAGGTACTACAGTTTCCATTCTTTGCCTCACCCTTTCTTAAACATCCATTAAGACACTCATAAATACTGCCTCATCAATAAGTGAACACTTCCATTGTCTGTACTCTGGCTGCCCATTTTTTATTTATTTATTTATTTATTTATTTATT
>NW_005241176.1:0-246 GCF_000412655.1 Myotis brandtii
TAATTGACTGTTTTTGTTCTTGGCAAGTCTTCTAGTCTACAGTAGGCTATTAGTAGTTAAGATTTGGGGGAGTCAAAAGTTATATGCGGATTTTTGACTGAGCCAGGGGTTGCTGCCTCTCACCTCTGCATTGTTTAAAAGTTAACTGCATTGGTGATTTATTTTATGAAATGCTTTCTATGTATTGTTTTAATATTCAAATAACTATTAGGCAAAATGTAGGTGCTTTAAAAATAATTGATAATT
>NW_005241177.1:0-246 GCF_000412655.1 Myotis brandtii
AAGAAAGATAAGGGAAGATTCACCTCAAACCCCAGAGTGAGACCAGGAGACAGTCCATTTACTAGTACACAGGAGAGGAAGGCCTTATGTTTCAGGGCAAGATGAATGTGAAGTGCAGACTTCTGTATCATGGGCCAAACAGTGCTACCACCATTACACCAGTGAATGGAGGAAGAGCTGGACAGCATGTTCAATACAATAAGTTCTTTTATATATATATTTATTTATTTCAGAGAGAAAGAGACA
>NW_005241178.1:0-246 GCF_000412655.1 Myotis brandtii
TAAGCTCATATCAAGGAGATATACTCTTGATGACCAATGCTCCTTTTTTAAAGATTTTTTTTAGTGATCATAATCAAGAGTGAGAATAATAAAGGAAAGAAGGAAGGAAAAATCTAATCCAGTGAGACTAAATTTGGGTAGGCCAGATGTTCTGAATGTGTAGGAATTTATTTTTTATTTTTTCAACATTTTATTATGAGAAATTTTAAACAGAAAATTTAAAAAACTTTCAAGTAAGCATCTATA
>NW_005241179.1:0-246 GCF_000412655.1 Myotis brandtii
TGTTCCTTCTCTGTTCCTTCTTTCACAAAGGTTTTCTTTTACCTGCTGGACTGGGGGAAATGGTCTTTGTTATTTTTTAAAAGATGCATCTTGCATTCAAACTGTTGTTTCCTTGGCAGGAAACATCCTTTACAACATTTAAAATCCTTGAACTCTCTTCTCTCCTGCTACATACTGGTTAGCGTTATTCAAAATTAACAATCTTTTGGAAGTATGATTACCATCTCAGAAAACGTATATCCATCA
>NW_005241180.1:0-246 GCF_000412655.1 Myotis brandtii
ACTAACATTTAGAGGTTGTAATTAAGATCAGAGAAATAAAGACTGGATGGAGACAGAGAAAGGAAAATGTGGGGATGAAAATTATGTTGGGGTAAAAAAAGCAATCTGTGCGAGAGAGTGAGCAACCATCCAACTTTGAGACGTGAACATTTGGTACGAGCATCGGGCTACTTTACAAAAATGCCACTTCAAAGGCCATACAGATAAATCTGTGTTTAAAAATTCTGTCTGCTCTGTGAACTTTCT
>NW_005241181.1:0-246 GCF_000412655.1 Myotis brandtii
CCCCCTGTTTAAAAAGTTTGAGGACCCCTGTCTTAAATCATCCTGCATGGGGCATTAAAACTCGGCTGAAATGAAAGACACTTCACTTTTTTATTTTTATATTTTTTATTAAAATTTTTTTCTTTGTTTATTTTTTCACATTATTTTTATTTGTTCTATTTTTATTTTTTATTGTTATTTTATCTTTTATTTTTTTATTTTTAACTTTTTTTCTTTCTTTCTTTCTTCTTATCCACTCATCCTCTT
>NW_005241182.1:0-246 GCF_000412655.1 Myotis brandtii
ATCCAGACTACAATGACTCTGAATTTATTACTTACCCACTATCTTCCCTTGCTGTCTAGTTGTCAATCATGTGTACTTCCCATTATAAAAACATAAATTAGGACAGACCCTCTACCACCTGTCCTCTCCCAAGCCAGCCCCCTATTCCATGTGGGTATTGCATGGTGATTTAGAGTTGCAGGGAGTTTAAGTCAGTGCCTTGCTTCACTGTTATTTGCAACTCCAACATCTCCCACACCTTTCTTT
>NW_005241183.1:0-246 GCF_000412655.1 Myotis brandtii
AAGGTGCCAGGGCTCCGAGGGAGGGTGCCGGGCGCAGGGACACGAACCAGGTCTCTCTGGAGTGAGCGATGCTGTTGTTATAGCAACGAAGGCCAGAGCCGCTGCCGGGCTCACCTGCGTGTGCCATGGCTCGCCTCCCCGTCACCTGGGTCACGCACGCGGTAGGAAGTGTGACCGCGGAGCAGCTGGGGTCTGGATCCGGGGATGGGGCTCGGTCCTCGGTCCCCGGGGCTGCCCTCCAGGGCT
>NW_005241184.1:0-246 GCF_000412655.1 Myotis brandtii
TGATTTTAGAGAGGAAGGGCGAGAGAGAGGGGTGTGGAGACATCAGTGTGAGAGAGAAACATCCCAAATCTGCCCTGACCGGGCATCGAACCCACAACCTTTTTGGCTTACAGGACAATGCTCTAACCAACTGAGCCAGTGGGCCAGGGCTCTACTTAGTTGGGTTTAATAGAAAGTAATCTCCCGGTTATGTTCTTGAAGCAGGCAGGATAATTGAGATATCTGCCCTATTGGAAAATAGCACCA
>NW_005241185.1:0-246 GCF_000412655.1 Myotis brandtii
AAGGAGCAGAGAAGTTAATTTAACTCTCCCAGAGTCACAGCTAGAAAGCGACAGAGCCCAGATCTGAACCCACGTGGCTCCATCCTTGGACAACCGCTCTCCGCTGTCTGTGATTTTCCCCAGGATTATCTGAGGAGCTCCTGGTCAGATCTACAGGCCCTCTCGGTGTCTGCTATTGAACTCACATTTCCTCATCTCTCAGCCCATCTAAACACCTCTACCTTGCTTTCCTTATCACATCCTGTT
>NW_005241186.1:0-246 GCF_000412655.1 Myotis brandtii
CCTGCTTTTGTCTTTTGCGAGCTGGGCCTAATACTGTTCCTCCCCTCTACTTCCGGAAGTTGTTCTGAATCAACCAGCCAGTTAATGACCACATAAGTGCCACTGAAACATAAGGGACCTTTACCTGGCTGCCAAAGCCAGGCAGAATGAAGCAAAGAAAAGCCCCTCTGGAGGCTGGGGAGCCCCAGGAAGGCTTCCTGTAGGAGGTGAGGCTCAGGCTGGACCCAGAGAGATGGGACATGCACT
>NW_005241187.1:0-246 GCF_000412655.1 Myotis brandtii
CCACGCCTCCACGTGCTCACGCCTCCACGTGCCCACGCCCATTAGCCATCTTGGTTATCAGATCAGCTGTGGGCTGTGCTGGTCTCCCAGTGCTTGTGTCCAGCTCATCCTTATTTTGCTTAATAATGGCTCCAAAGCATAAGAGAAACAATGCTGGCAATTCAGATAGGCCAAAGAGAAGCCAGAAAGTGCTTCCTTAATGTGAAAAGGTGAAACTTCTTGATTTAATAGGGAAAGTGAAAAAAA
>NW_005241188.1:0-246 GCF_000412655.1 Myotis brandtii
TCCACGCGGGACGTGGGAAGGAAACACTCAACAGTTAGTAAAGATCAGAGCAGAAATAAATGAGTCTAAAAATATAAAAAAAGATCAATGAAACCAAAAGCTTGTTTTTTGACAAGATAAACAAAATTGACAATACTTTAAACATAGTTATAAAGAAAAGAGAGAGAAAGAGAAGACTCAAAATCAGAAATGAAAAGGGAGAAATGACAACTGACTCCACAGAAGTACAAGGGATTTTAAGAAAAT
>NW_005241189.1:0-246 GCF_000412655.1 Myotis brandtii
TGTCCCTGCCATGGGGCCTCCAGCGAGTCAGAAAGCCACACAGGGCCCTGTCTCCTCTGAGAAGCGAGAGGCTCAGACCAGACACATCTCCAAGTGCCCTCCTTTCGGGGCGTGTGCGGGCCACGTGGAGGCGTCGGACCCCCTACGCTCCTGGGGTGCCCTTCTTGGGCACGGTGCCGGGCTTCATGCCCACGTTTGACTAAAATCAAAGGATGGTGCACTTTATGGACAATGTTTTAACTACGA
>NW_005241190.1:0-246 GCF_000412655.1 Myotis brandtii
CTAAGGAGCAGCAAGCCGAGTGGTAAGGAGCAGCAAGTAGGTGAGCGGTAAAGAGCAAGGGCTTCTGTACTGTGAGAGAGATGTCCACCTGCTGGGGAGCGGGCCTAAGCTGGCAGGCAGACATCTCCCGAAGAGTCCCGGACTGCGCGAGGGCGCAGGCTAGGCTGAGGGATGCCCAACCCCCCCCCCCACCCCAGTGCAGAATTTTGTGCACTGGGCCTCTAGTGTTATATAAGACTAGTTTTG
>NW_005241191.1:0-246 GCF_000412655.1 Myotis brandtii
TGTGGGCGGGGAGCAGCCAGAGAGCGGAGGGATCCCGAGCCTGAGGGGAGGAGGCCAAAAAGGTCGCCGGGCGGCTGCCTTGGTTTAGACAGGCTCCTGCTACTATAGCCTCCCCATTACCCTCCTCTCCCCGCAGAACCCGGGACACCACAGCTACTGCTGCCTCCCAGGCACACTGCACTAATAACATCATCTATTAGCATACCCTTTTGTTTTTCACAAAATCCATAATAAAGGAACAATAGG
>NW_005241192.1:0-246 GCF_000412655.1 Myotis brandtii
TTTCACGTTGAGAACGTTTTGCTGCCTTGAAGACTTTTCTGACTCTATATGCCCTCTACGTTCTGCTCAAAGAGTTCTTTATTTCGTTCCTTCCCTTCTTTTTGTATTCCATCAGTGCATATAAAGGGAAAAGAAGCCACTGGAGATGTCATTTTGCCTGGAAACCTCCTTCCCAGATCCACAAGCTTGTGGGCACCCTTTCTATTGGTGATGTCACCACAGGCAACAGTTTCAGTAAAATTTCTC
>NW_005241193.1:0-246 GCF_000412655.1 Myotis brandtii
TGCTGGGGTCTGGCCTATCAGGGCTGAGCCAGACAGGTCGGACATGCCCTGGAGCCTTCCCGTGGTCCCTCCCCACCAGGGGGCAGACACAGTGAGTGGAGAGATAAGGAGCAGTGAGCAGCCTGGCAGTAAGGAGTGAGGGATCATGGACTGCGAGAGGGATGTCCGCCCGCTTAGGCCCGATCCCTGAGTCCCGGACTGCGAGAGAGAGTAGGCTGGGCTGAGGGACTGCCCCCGCCCCCCCAT
>NW_005241194.1:0-246 GCF_000412655.1 Myotis brandtii
TATGCATTCATTGGTTGATTCCTGTGTGTGCCCTGGCCGGTGCTTGAACCCACAACCTTGTCCTACCCAGATGATGCTCTCAGCCAACTGATCTACCTGGTCAGGGCTGTCACCTCCTTTGTCGTTGCTGTTGTAGGCTTGTCACTTCTTGCAGCTCCGCCCTTTTATTTGGGGACTGTATTCCGGGTAAGGAGGGACTTGAGGCAAACAGGTGTGCACCCGGAGTCCTGGGCACTTATTTTACTC
>NW_005241195.1:0-246 GCF_000412655.1 Myotis brandtii
GGCCCTGAAGTCCTTATAAGCTTTGGATGGGACACTGCCTCCTGGACCTCAGTTTCCCCATTTGTATGTCAGCAAGAACTATCGCAAACCAACTTTGTGAGGAGGACGAATATTCAGAGGCAGAGGTGCTTAGACCCTATGCCCATTCGCCCACCTGTACTGTGTGTGAGATGTTATATAAGTGCCGTGAGAATTTTTGCTGCAGGATTTATCAGAGCCTTGACTATAAATGGCCACTGTGAGTCT
>NW_005241196.1:0-246 GCF_000412655.1 Myotis brandtii
ACTGTGTGCAAGACCTTGTTCTAAACACTTAACACATGTAACTTCATTTTGTCCAACAACTGCTCCGTGACGTTGTTACCTCAGAGGTACGGCAGTTTCAGTTTCCAACCACCTAAACAAGCAGAATAGTGCAATAGCGAGACGAAGCTTTTTGTTTCCCAGTGCATATAAAAGTTATATTTATACTGTATTACAGTCTATTAATTATACAATAGCATTACGTCTAAAAATCCATGTACATACTTT
>NW_005241197.1:0-246 GCF_000412655.1 Myotis brandtii
TATTACAGGGGAGAAGATAAGTGCGTGCAGTTCGTGTATCACAGTGAGTCTCTGGCCCAGTGCCCACTCTGGCCATCCTTGTCACGGGATAAACTGAGGTCCTGCCCATCACTAAGTATACCTGGAGGGTGTGACATTGTTGTTTACCTCTCTATTGGACTTCTATTTTGCTGGAAGTTGCTTTTACTTTTTTAAACAGCTTTATTGAGGTATAATTAACAAACAAGAAATTGTACATATTTAAAG
>NW_005241198.1:0-246 GCF_000412655.1 Myotis brandtii
GAAATACAAACAAATATTGAATCTAGTTAATGATATGCATGCTAAAGTGTTTTGGGGGAAGTGTATTATTGTCTGCAACTTTAAAATGTTTCAAAGTTGAGGATGGTTAGTGGATGAATCGAGAAATGGATAGATGGACAAAAATGAGATAAAGTAAGCACAATACATGCTAATTGTGAGTCTATGTTTACTGTAAAATTGTTCAAGTTTTTCAGTAGCCTTAAAGTTTTCATAATTCAAAAGTTG
>NW_005241199.1:0-246 GCF_000412655.1 Myotis brandtii
AAGGAAATTGTGCTCTTGGGATATCTGTGTGTCTCAGTGGGTTATGCCAACACTGTCTACACCAGCATCAGGCACTGGCCAGATGGGACAGCAGAGACACCTCCTCTTATAGCTGGGCCCAGACCCAATCTTGGAGCTGGTGTCTTACATTCATAAAACTCCTCCCTCTTCCTTTAGCCTTTAGCCTAGCCTTCTCTCCACTCTCTCCTACAATGTGCAACCTTTAGGGGACAGCAGCACCAAAAA
>NW_005241200.1:0-246 GCF_000412655.1 Myotis brandtii
GAAGCGTGCTTGGTATTTCTTTGGTCTTTTGCAACAGTTGAAGAGCTCTGTCTGAGAGACCCAGCTTCCAGTCTCAGCTCTGCCACGTACTGACAGCATGACATTTGCTAAGCCTCTTCCTAACTCTGCTACTTGATTTTCTCAATGAGAGAAAATGCCATTCAAATTTTAGCAGTGGGACCCTCTTTCTAATGATACCTTTTATGAAACTGCCAACATAGAAGATAGGTAACTGTGATGCTACTT
>NW_005241201.1:0-246 GCF_000412655.1 Myotis brandtii
GTTGGAAGCAGTTTGATGGAGCCAGACAGCCATGGGTGGGCGGATGGGCAGTCCTTTCGCCCTACGTGACCCGGGTGCTGTGTGCCTGCCTTTCCACCCTCTCAGGTACCGAGTCCCCACGAGCTGGAATCTGGATGGATCTAGGGATCCAGGGTGACCCCCAGAGGGGCTGCCTCCTGAATCGTGCTTGGGAGATGGGGAGAAAGGAGCCCTTCCCAGGGGCCACCTGAGTCTCTCCTCAGCTCT
>NW_005241202.1:0-246 GCF_000412655.1 Myotis brandtii
GTGGGCTGAGGTGGGCTTTAGGAACAATCAAGTGTAAAATCTGCTTATAACAATAAAGGGATATGTCTCTCATGTTATACGTCTGCCATGGGTCCTTGTTACTACACATCCAAGCTGAAGGAGAAGCCTCTATCTGGAATACCGACTTTCCTATGGCAAAGGAGAAAGAAAGCAATGTTGGGCCACTCAATGGTTCTTTTTAAAATTTTATTTTAGAGAGAGGGAAGGAGAGAGAGAGAGAGAGAG
>NW_005241203.1:0-246 GCF_000412655.1 Myotis brandtii
GGTCAGAAGAACACCCTCCCCCGGCCTAAAGCTCTCCCCCTCGCCACTCCCGGGGGCTCTATCTCCCGTGGCTGCCTCCCACGGTCGGTTGAGCAGCCCGGATGGTTCCGGAAATCTCTCCGGCTCTCCTAAAGGGCGCCCCCTTGGCCGCGTCGGACACCGACTCTCTTCAGTCCTTTTCTGTCCCACTTTCAGCCCCAGGAAACTCCAGGGTCAGAAACTTTGAGTCCCTGGCGCTGCAGGTGC
>NW_005241204.1:0-246 GCF_000412655.1 Myotis brandtii
CCTCTCTGAAATAAATAAAAATATATTTAGGAAAAAACCCCAAATCTTTTTTAAAAAAGGAATAAAATCAATAAAAAGATATTTTTAAAGAATAAAATGAAGGATTCCATTGCTGATGTGTGTGTGTCATTTTGGAAGCGATGCAAAGAAAAACATGCCATAGCTAGGTAAACGCGTACATATCCAATTCCATTATGTGCAATAATTTCACCTCGCATCCTTTCCAAAATAAGTGGCAATTGATCT
>NW_005241205.1:0-246 GCF_000412655.1 Myotis brandtii
GGAAAATATCCTCGGGGGAGGATGAACAAAAAGAATCTATACTAATAAAAGCCTAGGTGGCCCTCAGACGTGACGTCATCACAAGATGGCCGCGCCACAGCGGAGGCAGGGCCCAGCGGCCACTCTGTGTGGTGAGGCCTGGGCGTCCCACGGCTCCGCATGGCATGGAGGAGGCTGGTCGCAGCCGGGGAGGGCAGTTGGGGGCCATCGGGCCAACAGGGAGGGCAGTTGTGGGCGATCGGGCCG
>NW_005241206.1:0-246 GCF_000412655.1 Myotis brandtii
TCCTGTGGCCTGGGCCACGTGGCTGTCAGCCTCGGTCTCCTCATCACAGGGTGGGACAGTACTAGCGACCTCACTGTGCTCCCACTCGCAGGCCCAAGGGAGAGGTCTTTGGGGCCCTCCTGTCCATCCCCCATTACGAGATGGGAAGACGGGGGTCTGAGAGTTGAGGAACCAGAACCACTCAAGGTCCATTTCACCTCCAGAGTGGTCCTGAAATCTGCCCTGATTCTCCATCTCCCAGCCCCA
>NW_005241207.1:0-246 GCF_000412655.1 Myotis brandtii
AATCCCCAGTGGGTGGCATGCAAATCAATAAAAAAATATATTTTTTTTTAAAAAAAAAGGAAATGACACTATTTGCACAGGAAATCTTGAAGGTGCTGCTGGGAGATGCAGAGCTGCTTAGAGGAAGCACCTAACAGTTTCTTGTAAATGTGGACTTCTATAACCCTTCGAATGAAGGAACTGACTGAGAATGCTTTCTTCTCACACTACCCCAGAGGGGTTTACAAAGTAGCCCACAAAACACTA
>NW_005241208.1:0-246 GCF_000412655.1 Myotis brandtii
CTTGACTGTCTGACCTTGAGAGAGTACATGGAATACTACATCTGTACTTCACTTTCTTCGCTTACAAAACAATGCTATAAAAGTACACTTTTATCAGCTTCCTAGAACCCCCTTACTGAATTACCAAACTTGATGGCTTAAAATGAGAAATTTATTTTCTCCCAGTTTCGAAGGCCAGAAGTCTGAAATCAAGTTATCTGAAGGGCCACGCTCTCCTCAAAAGCTCTGGGGAAAAGCCCTTCATGC
>NW_005241209.1:0-246 GCF_000412655.1 Myotis brandtii
TGACAACTGCTTTACTTGAGTTTGTTGACAAAGCAGTGGGGAAGAGGCACATCCAAGATACTCCATTTCCTCTTGTTCAGACAGGCATTTCTCCATCTTGGCATAGTGGTGATGTCCCCGGAGGGAGTTTAGAAACTGCCACATTCTACTGATCATGAAGAGAGGTCCCAAATGCCTTCCAGAAAGCTGCCATAAACCTGTCCAGGGAGCCTTGGAGAATGTCCAGAATGTTGGAATAGGGTGAGG
>NW_005241210.1:0-246 GCF_000412655.1 Myotis brandtii
CTCCAGCCCCACCACCTGGGGCTGCTTTCAACCTGGTCTCTGTGTCAAGTCTGGACCTGTGGTTCCCCCCAACTACAGTGAAGGCACTTTACCTTATTCCTACAACCTGTGCGTGGCCCAAGCTGGAAAGACCGAGTTTAATTTTCTAAAATGTAATGAGCAGTTGAGTTCAGGACAAGACATACTTTGTGGTGATGCATCTGGGGCCTTATTTCCACTTTGTAGTTCTGGTGAATCAACTTCCCA
>NW_005241211.1:0-246 GCF_000412655.1 Myotis brandtii
CCACTGTGTACCAAACCGACAGAACAGAGTGGTGTCCAATGGTGACTTCTGAGCAGGGCACTCATTACGGCTTAAATTGCAGCTGTCAAGCATTGTTGTTGATTTTGTATAAATGGACTCACCACTCCCTACGTCCTGTGTGCAGCCAGTTTGCTCGCATAGAAGCTGTTTTGTTTTTCTGATGCTCTTTCAAGCTGTTGTTAATATTCTTTAATCCAACTATAAATATACCTTTTGATTCTTTTT
>NW_005241212.1:0-246 GCF_000412655.1 Myotis brandtii
TTGCCTCCTGCGTGAGCCCCGACCAGGGTCTGGGCTCGGGGGGAGCCTTGCCACCGGGGTACGAGCCCCTGACCGGGAATCGAACCCGGGACCCTTCCGTTCGCAGGCCGGGGCTCTACCCACTGAGCCACACCGGCCCGGGGCCCTAGTTGCTATGTTTCCAAACAGATGCACCTGGCGGGAGGGCGAGGGGTTGTTATGTCATTGACACGTGACCATGAGATCAAAGGGCCCTGAGGCACAGAT
>NW_005241213.1:0-246 GCF_000412655.1 Myotis brandtii
AAGTCTAGGAAAACAAATACTTATTAAAATTATTTAATCCCACTATTCCATGTGTACCAAATTACAGCTCTCACACTTTTTCTATCCTTCCCATTTCACCTTGACCACCTGTCTGAGAAGTGATTACTGAGCTTTCGAGGGGGGAGTAGGGGGAGAAGGGAGTGCTAATATGAGGTCTCAGGAGAAGACTTGACTTTAGGTGGTGGACACATGATGCTATTTATAGATTTTTTAACTTAGAAACCC
>NW_005241214.1:0-246 GCF_000412655.1 Myotis brandtii
GGTCAGTGTTGTTACCCACATGTGTGTCCTCCTGTCTATTCCCATTGCCAACAACAGTGGCTGGGCATGTCCCCCTGGAAGAGGGACAGAGCTTGGATTTATGCAAGCTCATCACTTGCATCCAGGGTTATCACAAAGCCACTGCCATTCTCTTGAAAGACACATTTCACCTCCACTGTGGTGATGGTCCAACTTAAACCACACAGAGATGGGATCTGGTATAGACTATCACCTTAAGTCAACAAT
>NW_005241215.1:0-246 GCF_000412655.1 Myotis brandtii
AAGATGATTACCCCCATTGTAGTGATGAGGAAACTGACACCCAGAGATTAACATAGGGTCCCGAGGTCCCACAGCTGGTGGTGGCAGAGTTGGATTCAAACCTAGCCCCACAGTCATGTGCTACATAATGATGACCACACGTACACAGTGGTCTCACATGATTATGACAGAGCTGAAAAGTTCCTATACCCAACGACATCATAGCTGTCCAAATGTGATATCACAACGCATTGCTCACGTGTTTGT
>NW_005241216.1:0-246 GCF_000412655.1 Myotis brandtii
AGAATGATATTTTAAAAACACAAAGTAGTCCACCCATTTTCATAATGGAATTATTTAAATAGTCAAAGGAAGCAGGAGTCCATCAACAAGATGAATGGATAAAAAAAATGTGTACTATACATATAGTGTAGTATTATTCAAGCTTAAAAAGGGAGGGGGGGCGGATTCTGACACATGTAACAATACAAATGAACCTTGAGGACATTACACTAAGTGACATAAATCAGCCACAAAAAGACAAATACT
>NW_005241217.1:0-246 GCF_000412655.1 Myotis brandtii
TTGATGCTCAACCACTGAGCCACACCGGCCGGGCTCAGTCCTATGGTTGTAACACCCCCGCGTGCCCGTGGAGAAATAAAACAACTAAACGAGGCAGCAGGTCCATGGGGCGTTTGCTTGCGTGAGTTGGCCACACGCTTCCCTCCGGATCTAACACCACGTATCAGGCGACAATCAGGAAGGAGCTGGTCCCCAGCCTCCGTGTCGGCAAACGCGGTATCGAGCCAACAGCACCTTGTCCGGGTG
>NW_005241218.1:0-246 GCF_000412655.1 Myotis brandtii
CTGAATATGGATGTTGGGATATTTCCCAGGTAAATTTTTTGCTTATGTTGGGTTTGATATTCCCTCCAGTTCCTCCTATCCCTACTTGAAATGTTCTTGGGGCTCAGGTTACATAGTTCCGTTCCAGTGGGGCCTAGATAGTATTTCTCCCTCACATGGATTGGCCCAGAAATTTTTCCCCCTCCAGGTTTATGGAAGAGAGAATGCATTGAAATTGTACTGATGCTGCCTGCTCCCTAAATTTAC
>NW_005241219.1:0-246 GCF_000412655.1 Myotis brandtii
AAAAATTATTAATATGTAATTCACTTGAGACTTACAATTTTTTTGCCTAGGAAGAAGTTAGAATATTATAGGGGCACAATACTCTTAATCCATAAAAAAAATTGTCCTTGTTGGCCTAGAAGACTGTCTATTTCTAGCATATTTTTTTCCTTGTTAGATGGTTTTATTTGTGTAGTATATCTAACTAGCTACTTATATGTCTTTCAACCCTATAATTCCATGGGGCTTGTCATAGCTAGTCTCTAA
>NW_005241220.1:0-246 GCF_000412655.1 Myotis brandtii
TCTGAAATAAATAAAAATATGTATGTTACAGAAAAAAGAGAACACCCAACACCATCACCAAGATTGATCTTCTAACCTTTGCTCCTGAATGAGAGAATTTGTGAGTCTGCGGAAATGGGCCCTTTCTGAGTTTTAAGTACCATCACAGTTTACTACAGTGTTGTTCTCAAACCCAGTGGGTACAACCACGGAGAAAAGTGGAGAGACAGAAAACAAGCATCCAAGAGAAAGAGATAAAGACAATTT
>NW_005241221.1:0-246 GCF_000412655.1 Myotis brandtii
CACTCATTCTCTACGGGAGGCACTTTCCAGGTTCCAGGGCTTCACATACCGTTTATATGTTGATGACTCTCGGGTACATAACCAGCCTAGGCAGCCCCAGCAGCCCCCCAAACCTCCCGCTTCCTCTATGAGTGGTACCGCTCAGCTGCTCAAGCCAACACTGTATTATTTTATCATCATCATCATTATTATTATTGTTTTAAGCCTTTCCAATTTCATTTTTAAAAGATTTTTAGAGAGAGAGAG
>NW_005241222.1:0-246 GCF_000412655.1 Myotis brandtii
AGAAGAGCGTACCTTATGCTGTTGGGTAGAGCGTTCCATCGATGTCTGTTAGATCCCGCTGGTTTTCTGTTTCCTAGTTGATCTTCTGTCTGGTCTTTCTACCTATTTTTGAAAGGTGGATGTTATTGCATTGTCTTTCTCCATTTCTGTCCATCTTTGTTTCATGTATTTTGGTGCTTTGTCATGAGGTGCGGATATGTTTATAATTTTTTTTTTTTATCTTTCGGATGGAATGATTCATTTGTC
>NW_005241223.1:0-246 GCF_000412655.1 Myotis brandtii
AACTCCATTGATGGCATTATGAAAGTTTTAATGTACCATATGAATACGATATCAAAGCTGTTAGTGACATGATTAAAGGTAGAACCCATAGTCTGGGATGAAAGGTAAAATATGATCAGTGGTTCCTGATTCACGAAGAAACTGAATCAATCAAAGGTAGTTAGAGATTAAAGGAGCAGGATCTTCACCCCGTCTGGATGTGGTCATGCTATGGACAGTGGTCACTCAAACACTCCACACAACTGT
>NW_005241224.1:0-246 GCF_000412655.1 Myotis brandtii
GTGCATGCATGTGCACACAACCAGATATATATTTTTTCTGGGCCATGAGGCCCGCTGTTGCAAACAATAGTATAAAGTACCTGGAATGTACTATGCCTTGCTAGATGTTATGGGAGGTAAAGGAGAATAAAGAAAAATAACACAAAGATGAATAGCAGTCTCGCCCCTCAGAGGTCTCTATAGAATAATTGTGGGGAAAAGATCTATCCGAAATATGAAAACATAAATCAGTACAATGTTAGAGGA
>NW_005241225.1:0-246 GCF_000412655.1 Myotis brandtii
TTTTTTTTGTTTGTGGCATTTTAAACTTTCCCCCTTCATTTTAAATAACCCATTAAAATGCAGAAGCTTAGTTTCTGAGTCCATTTACAATATGAATAACCCCTGTACTTTGTGCTTTTATTCTCTTTTGAACAGGAGTGTGTTGCTGCTGTTCTGCTTTGCGTCCTCGCTACAAACGCCTGGTGGACAACATATTCCCTGAAGACCCGAAAGTAATTTGATCTACATCTGCTGATCCTTCTCTTT
>NW_005241226.1:0-246 GCF_000412655.1 Myotis brandtii
TAGGTTTTCTTTGTGGGAGAGTTTTAATAACACATTATTTTAATATTTATTATTATGTATGTTTGTCCACTATATTTTATATATATTTAACAATTACATTACATATTTTATTAATACCAACTCAATCAGAAGTTATCTTCTTACCTCAGTTAAAACTGTTTTTTAAGGAAGTTTTTTAAAACAATTAAGTCTTTATTATTGAAAGTATTACATATATCCCACTTTTTCCCCTAGTGACCCCATCTA
>NW_005241227.1:0-246 GCF_000412655.1 Myotis brandtii
AAACACTTTGATTTCGTTGCCTACGTTGGGATTCTGCTGCAGCCGATAGAGTGGAAACGCCACAGATTTCGGAGTTGGAGAAAATGGGGCGTGAATCTCTGCCCTGATACGTACTAGCCTCGGAGTCCTTGGCAAGTCCCTCGACTTTGCTACGACTCGGGTTTCTTAGCTTTAAATGTAGAGAATGTTAATATCTCCCTCATAATGTTGCCGTAATTTGAATGGGATGGGGCACATGAGGCGCTC
>NW_005241228.1:0-246 GCF_000412655.1 Myotis brandtii
AAAAATCATGTTTAAGCCTGATAATCAAAGTATCCATCACTTTTGAACAGATAGTAAGGCTCTTACCTACAAGCAACATTTGGATCAGCATTTCTTGAAAGTAGCAGTTCTACACACTTCAAGATCTGTTCCTCTGAGCCACGAGCAGAACATGCGGTTATCAAAATAGTTTGCTTATCTATAGTGAACAGAAAAACGAGAACCACATCAACAGGTATAGCTAATTGACTTCTTTTACTATTCAAA
>NW_005241229.1:0-246 GCF_000412655.1 Myotis brandtii
CTGCATACTTACACCACAGAGAGTCCTCTCTCTATTCTCCTGCCCTGTCCCCAGTCTTTCTTGTGAGCTCTTGGTGGAGGCCCATGGACAAAAGTGACCATTCAGACACCTCTTGAATCTGGGGCTTCCAAGAATTCTAAACTGTTATGCTAGCCCATTCTTGACTCTTAAAAATTCATTATAATTTCAGCTTGTTGTTTTTTGGTGGTTTCTCTTCTATTTTTTGTACTTGCTTCTATGATGCAT
>NW_005241230.1:0-246 GCF_000412655.1 Myotis brandtii
AGCTCCTCAAGGCATTTCTGGTCTGTGTCCTGGGCCTGAATGTGCAGGAAGAGGGGGATGTGAGGATGCTGACTGGGGCATGCTCTGGACAGGCCCCAGCCCCCATGCATCTGTCCTCATTCCCCCAGGATGAAGGGCCTTCATGCCCCTGCTCACTTCCCAAAACAGCTGCACAGAAATGACTCCAACACATGGCCCAGCTGTTAGACTTACAACCACTAGAAGGTATGTTGACCCAGTGACCTA
>NW_005241231.1:0-246 GCF_000412655.1 Myotis brandtii
CCTTTTTGGATGATGAAAATGTTTTGGAACTAGATAGTGGTAATGGCTACACAACACTGCGAATGTACTACATGCCACTGAATTGTAAACTTCAAATGGTTAACTTTATGTTAATTTTACCTCAATAATTTCTTTTAAAGAAAGCACAAAAAGCTAGGAGAAAAATAGGAAGATAAAAGGAAAAATAAAGTTTATATAAGAACATCCACAAGAAAATCAATGCATCCCAATGAATAAAAACTATGA
>NW_005241232.1:0-246 GCF_000412655.1 Myotis brandtii
AATCAATAAAATATATTTAAAAAAAATAAAATAAATAGAACAGCAGCTGCCGCGCCAGGACGCCAGAGCCATAAACCAGAAATCTAGGCCCGTAGGGATACTCCCGGGGGCTGGGCTGCCGTCTCCGCCTGGCCCTCCCCCTCCCGCTCCCGTCCCCCCCAGAGGGATCTTCACAGGCTGCCTGCCCCCAGCTGCTGTTCCCCCAGCTGCTGTTCCCCCAGCTGCTGTCCGGGATGGACCCCCAGT
>NW_005241233.1:0-246 GCF_000412655.1 Myotis brandtii
TCTCTCTCTCTCTTCCCTTCTCCCTTCCTCCCTGAAACCAATAAAATAAATATTAAATAAAATAAAAAAGAAACAAACAAACAAACCCAAATAAGCCACCAACTTCGCTACGACAAGGACAGTCCCAGGAGTGGCCTATCCAAGGTTAGCTTCATTGTCTTTTTGGACTATTTCCTACTCATCAAGCCTTATCATCGGTTCAAAACCTGATCTTGACACAGAACTAGGCTGTTCTCCCCACGTTGA
>NW_005241234.1:0-246 GCF_000412655.1 Myotis brandtii
GGCCAGGTGGCCATAGAGCCATGACTTGGTGGGGAATGCAGATGTTTAGCTGGGGACAACGTCCTGCTAGAAATCCGAGGTCTGTTCTCAGGAAGAAGGGGGGAATGAATGTTGGGAGGAACTGCCAGTTGTTCCATCTTCCCCAGAGCCAAAACCAGGCCAAGCCTAGAGACTTAGGGAGGTGGACTCCCATAGTAAGCTTGTGAGATGTGCCCGCCTGCACTGTGGTCCTCACGGCCTCTCTCT
>NW_005241235.1:0-246 GCF_000412655.1 Myotis brandtii
ACACCCGTAAGTCAAGGCCCCACTGTACTTACCTGTAAGTAAAGAATATCTATGTATAGTTCATATTATATTAATTAAATTCAGCATGTATTTAGAGGATATTTCTAATTGATTCCTCTATTTACTGACTTCCCAGCCTGGTTTTCTCTTTAGGCTACGACCTTTGCCTAGTTGTATGAGGTATTTTCCTTGATCCTATGGTATTTTTTCCTCTTCCATGAATTCTTGATTTATTTTATTTTATTC
>NW_005241236.1:0-246 GCF_000412655.1 Myotis brandtii
AAAAAAGGAATGAAGTACTGATACATGCTACAACATGAATGAACCTCAAAAACATTATGCTAAAGAAGTCAGTAACAAAAGACTTCATGTTACATGATATAATTTATATAAAATTCCAAAATAAGCAAATCCATAGATACAGAAAGTAGATTAGTGGTTGCTTAGGGATGGGGGATTGAATGGATAGGGGTGATAGCTAAGGGGTGTGGGGTTTCTTATTGATGTGATGAAAATGCTCTAAAATTG
>NW_005241237.1:0-246 GCF_000412655.1 Myotis brandtii
GGGCCGTCCTATGCACTGTAGGATGTTCAACAGCATCCTGGTCTCTACCCACCCGATGCCAGTAACTCCCTCCTCTCCTTTCCCCACCAAGTCATGGCAATAAAAAATGTCTTCTAACACCATGGCCAGTTGCTCAATGGTTAGAGCGGGTTCAATTATGGTCACTGGCACGTACCTTGGTTGTAGGCTCCATCCCCCAGCCTCTGTCGGGGCACATGCGGGAAACAACCAATCAGTGTGTCTCTC
>NW_005241238.1:0-246 GCF_000412655.1 Myotis brandtii
TTTATTAATATAAATATGTACAATTATTATTATGTGCATGCATTTAAATTTTTCAATATCTATCTTTATATTGAGAAGCATTTAGGTTGTTTTTAAAATTTGTGCTCAAAATAATGCTGATATATTTTTAGGTGTGTAATAGAATTTTAGAACCATTAATGAGAAAGTTACACACCAGCTTCCAGAGTGATCCTCTCAAGGAAAGTGGAAGGGGATGTAAGAGGTCAGTTTCCCTTACTTCAATCG
>NW_005241239.1:0-246 GCF_000412655.1 Myotis brandtii
CTCAGGGTAGGTGCACACTCTACTGAAACCACCGTGGCGTCAAATCAATAGTCATGCTAGATGCAACTGCAGACCGATGGCCCAGTGAAGGGATTCTGTGATTGACACAAACTTTTAATCATCATGGCAGACCCTAGCGTCCGTGGTGATAAAATAACGGAAGAAAGGGGACCACCACAGAATTCTCAGCACTTCCCCCTTAATAATGCTCCTCTCTATTGGGAAACGAAGAGGTAATATTCCCTG
>NW_005241240.1:0-246 GCF_000412655.1 Myotis brandtii
CAATCAGATGTTTCATCTGGGACAGGGTTTCTTTCCCCTCTATCAACATTTTCTTCTTTTCAATCTTGCGACAGCTTGACTTTGAACAGTTATTTGCAGTCAACTTTAACTATATCTTGTACATACTACCCATATTATTAGTAACATCCTCTCCACTAAATCTGGAACGAATTCACGTGTGCTCGCTAGACACCTAGCATAGATAAAGAATTCATGAATGAATCTCATATCATGCTAATTTTTCCC
>NW_005241241.1:0-246 GCF_000412655.1 Myotis brandtii
TAACTCCCCAGTGTTCTTTTTGCTTCCCTCTTGATTTACTTCCATCCCTCTCCATCCCACTGGTCCCCGATTCTGACAGGATATGGCTTTGGCCTCAGTCCTGCCCTTTGGATATACTTACCCAATGGGATTTCCGTGGCATTTTCTGAGCTGTCCTTGTCTTGGACTTAACGCCTCTGGCGGTTTTAGTTCCTGACAACCTGGAGAAAGACTCCTTCTTCATCTGTGGGCTTTTACTACTGTGCT
>NW_005241242.1:0-246 GCF_000412655.1 Myotis brandtii
GGGGAGAGAGAATTACAGAGGAGAGCTACTTAGGTGATTGAACCTAATATGCTCAAATACAATAAATATTCTTATATTCTTAACATCTCTAATATCTACTTGCTTGTGCTTTTATTCAGCAGAGTCCCTTGACCATTTTCAGTTTCTCTTAAGCAAGGGAAATTTAAAAGAAGACAGACTTTTACATTTTAAATTGTTATTAAATTTATTGAGGTAACATCTATATATATAAAAGGCTAAGTGACC
>NW_005241243.1:0-246 GCF_000412655.1 Myotis brandtii
GGCTAAATAAAATTGAAATCTAAGAAAAATATCACATGTTTTTATTTTTTTGACAAACCCAATAGTACTTCAAAAGCGTTATTGGCCCCATCTCATACCCCAGCCATTGCTACATCAAACATTAAGATCCTCATACAGACTTTGACCAACTGATGCAGATAGAATCAGACAATACCTCACATCAAGCAAGCTACATAACCCTGCTTCCTGCTCTGGAGTTTCCCCGAGTCTGTAGTAGGGACACAC
>NW_005241244.1:0-246 GCF_000412655.1 Myotis brandtii
GCATTTTGAAGGCAAAGCCCCTCTCCTAGCAAAAAGACTATGATTCGCCTTATTGCGGTGGTCTGGAATCAAGCTGACAGGATGTAGGAAGTATGCCTGTATTTCATGGCTTCAGCAGTCTACCTGTCAGGGAAGCCTACATCTGTCTGTCCAATCCCCCTCTCTCTGAGAAGCTCTGATTCTGCCATTCCTGGGCTGGCCTTACCCTCTACTTCATAGCCTATGTGTCCAAATTAAACATACCAC
>NW_005241245.1:0-246 GCF_000412655.1 Myotis brandtii
TCAGAACATAAAAAATCACATATTGTGTAAATTCCACATGCTTTGTTTTCTGTTTTCCCCTCACAGTAATCTTTAAGTTCCATTCTGAAGTAAAGAAGCTCATGTAAATACTTACATAAACTACGCCTGGGATAATGTACTTCTTTTCCAATATCAGAGCCAAAAACAGAGCTGCTATCATCATTCTTCATTCTTAACACAATTGCTATTGAAAATTTTATTTCAGATGCAGGAAAATGCCTGAAG
>NW_005241246.1:0-246 GCF_000412655.1 Myotis brandtii
ATAGTACTATTTCAAGGACATTCCAAACCATTATACCAGACTCCTGAATATGAACTACCCTTAACTTCTAGCCATTAAAAAGTGACTCAGAGGAAGTATTTAGGAAACTGTAACAAAGTTTTACAGAAGTGAGAGAGAAAGATACTTAACGTTTCCAGTCATAATTCTTAGGGAAATAAAACACTAATGACTAATCTAAAATACTTCTACAGAAAACCTGCTTTAAATGAAACAGAAGTGATTGTG
>NW_005241247.1:0-246 GCF_000412655.1 Myotis brandtii
CAGAGCTTCTGCTTCTGACTATGACAAAGTGACTGGTATGGAACTTGCTCTCCCATAGTTAACAACAGTGAACTTAGACAAAATATTTGAGGAACTGCTTTTGACCAGAACTTAGGCAAAGCAGATGCATAATCCTTGAGGGGAGGGAAACATATGAGGTGAGCCCTACACTTGCCCAGCTTTCTGTCAGGGTGACTTTCTGGAATACAGGGAGAAAAGGTGGAGCCTAAGAAGTGCATGATGGCC
>NW_005241248.1:0-246 GCF_000412655.1 Myotis brandtii
ATGAAGTCAAAACAGAGGGATTATTTATGAAGATGTCATTTTTAAAAACTGGAAACCTCAAAAAAAAAAACTTAGAAAAAAAAGTAGAAAAGACTAAATGATGATAGTCAGTCATTTACGATCTTATATGAGCAATTGTTTTATCTAGAAAACCAGAACTCTAAACTCTAGCTAGGAGTGCTTGCTCCTTGCAGCACTTATGTTTCCAATTCTTCTTTTTTTTTAATCCTCACCTGAGGATATTTT
>NW_005241249.1:0-246 GCF_000412655.1 Myotis brandtii
GCCCCACAGAGGGAGGCGACCAGCAGCGGTGGCAGGGCTGGCTGGCGATCAGGGGGCAGCGCCAGGCTGGCTAAAGCGGGTGCTAGCGCGGGCCCCCCGATCGCCCCACTGGTCGGCCCTGATTGCCGGCTAGTCTTAGGGACCTACCTGTGCGCAAATTTTTTGCATGGGGCCTCTAGTTTTTATATGAAGATGTAAAGAAGCTACAATATTTAACTGTTTAAAAATAAATTAGTTTTCCCTAAT
>NW_005241250.1:0-246 GCF_000412655.1 Myotis brandtii
TGCTTGTGGTTCCTCACTCTCCAATATCCTCCTAGAGACAGCACAAAGAAAACTTCAGCCAAACGCTCAGTTCTTTAATAACAGAAAGAGAAATTCTATGTTAAATCCCTGAGTTCTAGGTAGAATGACCTGGACAATTTAGGAAGACCGAGAAAGGCCTCCTTCGCCTCTCCTCCCCTAGTCAATCTAAAGGAGCTTCTCCTGCTACTTCTCCTAAGGTCCCTACCCTGAATTCTCTACACCAGT
>NW_005241251.1:0-246 GCF_000412655.1 Myotis brandtii
AAGCCTAATGTGCCAAGAGGAACTAAGAGAGCAAACTCCTTTGTTTAGGGGATTATATATCCAAAGTTTCCATGTGCTTGTGGTGGCTATGCCCATTCTGGCTAACCATCTCTGTCCCCATGTGTGATTGACAAGCAAATACTTTCCCTATGTCATCCCAAATTTATGGGGCATCCATCTATCTTCCTTTTGTTAGATTCCTCCCCCAGTATTTTGCAGGGAACATGCCTATAATGTCTGCTCTTC
>NW_005241252.1:0-246 GCF_000412655.1 Myotis brandtii
GTGGCAGTGAAGGCTCTGAGTGACTAGGTCCTGACCACGTAACAGAGGGAAATGCTCATTCTCTTGGACTCCAACTTGTTCCAGGCCGCCCTGCTCCCACGCCCTGCAGGCTAACACTTTCTGCTCAGTCTTGCATGTAGACGCGCTATCCTTAGAGGAATTCTGCCTGAGGTTTGAGTTCTGCCAAGACAGCCCCTCCCATGTCCCCTTTTCTGGACATAAAGGCAGCCTGAACTCTGTGCTTGG
>NW_005241253.1:0-246 GCF_000412655.1 Myotis brandtii
TGTATGCATATAAGCATAACCAATGGACACAGATAATGAGGAGGGTGAACGCCAGGCTGGGGGTGGGGGTAGGCTGGGAGATGACAATTGGGGGGGAAAGGATGACATATGTAATAAGTTCAACAATAAAAAATTTTTAAAAAAGAGTATGATCCTTGATCTAAATTGTAGTTCTGGCACATCAAAATTACAACTAAACCACAGAGGTTCAGAAAGGAGGTGCAGAACAGGCTGGTCCAACACCCA
>NW_005241254.1:0-246 GCF_000412655.1 Myotis brandtii
CTTTCCCACCAGAGCCTCGCTTGGGGTGGGAGGGAGACGTGGTGCCCTCGGGCTCTGGCTGTTGTACAAAAGCCCACAGGCCACACAAAGAGAGAAGCTTATGTGAAACCTGCAGTCTGCTTCTTGTCAAACAGGAATGAGGACATTATTTGACTTTATGGCAGATGTGCTTCCAGGAACACATGGGCGTAGTCTCTACCCTGAGGAGCTAAGAGTCTAATGGGAGAGACTCAGAGGAATGCGCCC
>NW_005241255.1:0-246 GCF_000412655.1 Myotis brandtii
CATTACAATAATGCATACATTTAATATTTGCTTGGATCAAGCTTAGTGAAGTTTGAAATTCCAAACTAACTAAAAACTGAGGTTTAGAAAAATTAAGCATCTTCCCCAATTTAATATATCTATGAAGTTGTGAACTAGGATTTAAAATCTGTCATGTTCCAAAGCTGATTCTTTTATCCCCATGCTAAATGGTGTGTCTGGTCTATCTCGAATCAGCTGTATTTATAAGGTACAATTTGATGATTT
>NW_005241256.1:0-246 GCF_000412655.1 Myotis brandtii
TCCATCCCCAGTGTCGGGGGCTGGATCCCCAGCGTGGGGCAGAGGCAGCCGATCAATGATTCGTTCTGATCATTGATGTTTCTAGCTCTCTCTCCTTCTCCCTACCTCTCTAAAAATAAAAAAAAAAAACATATTTTTTTAAAAAAAGAAAAACAGTCAGTAACAAAGTGTTACCCCGCCCAGGGGCATGCTCCCCTCCCTCTTCAGAACCCTCCCCCCACAGCCCCTGCCCCTGAAGCACACACA
>NW_005241257.1:0-246 GCF_000412655.1 Myotis brandtii
TCATAGCAGCACTATTCACTAGAGACAAAAGCTGGAAACTACCCAAATGGCCACCAGTTGATAAGTGGATAATAAAATGTGGTAGTTCCACACAACGGAATACATACTACCCAGTAGTGAAAAAAAATAAAAGTAGACACACGCTACAACATGGTTGAAACTTGAAAACATTATGTTAAGTGAAAAAAGCCAATCACGAAAGACCATATATATATTTTTTAATATATTTCTTTATTGATTTCAGAG
>NW_005241258.1:0-246 GCF_000412655.1 Myotis brandtii
TTATAGAATTGTACACCTGTAACCTATATAATTTTATAACCAATATCACCCCAATAAATTCAATAAATTTTTTAAAAATAAAGTAATAATTTAAATTTTTTTCAACTTTATTGTATACTTTTAATTTTGTTTTTGTGCACTTTACTGTTTACATAAGTATTATACACATACATCAAAAACATTTTTAGACTATTGATCTACCAGTGGTCGACAAACTCATTAGCCAACAGAGCCAAATATCAACAG
>NW_005241259.1:0-246 GCF_000412655.1 Myotis brandtii
CCGGGCAGTACACCAACTTCAATAGCTTTGTTCCAATTAAACAAAAGCGTAACTTGATACACTGCTTGTGCGACAGGGCCCGACGGATTTGCTCAACTGACACCCTCCAAGCTGAATTAGCAATAATTGAATCCGTGTTAAAAGAAAACGGATATCCCGAGAGTTTTATCCGCAAAAACATGATCACAGACAGAAAATCGAATACCGACGGAGTGATCACTGTAGAGCGGAAACCTATCTACATTC
>NW_005241260.1:0-246 GCF_000412655.1 Myotis brandtii
CGAGCCGTAAGTCTGGCTGCAAATCAGATCTCATTCCTCCCCCACCTGAAACCTGCAGTGGCTCCCTAGCGTGCCTTTAGGATGAAGCTTAAACTCCATAATGCGACCTAAGACGTATTTGAATCCTGGCTCTACTCCTGTTCCAGCCACACTGCCTCTTAGCCATTTGTGAAACGCAAACGAGGCCCTGCCACAGGGCCTTTGCACCTGCTGTCCCCGCCGCCTGAACCCGCAGCACCTGTTAGT
>NW_005241261.1:0-246 GCF_000412655.1 Myotis brandtii
CTTCAAAAGTGATAATACCATGAAAGCTGAAAAACAAAGCTCAAAAATAAAACAGATGGGAGGATCATTCAAATTAAAAAGAGACTTAGAAACATGATGAGTGCATGCAATGTGTGATGCTTGCTTGCATCTGTATTTTTTAAAACCTAGAAAGAAGATTTTGGGGACAATTGGGAAAATTTGCTTATGGACTGTATAACTAGATGTCAGTACTGAATCAGGGTAAGTTGTTGAGCTGGTGTTTTG
>NW_005241262.1:0-246 GCF_000412655.1 Myotis brandtii
TTTTTTTCTCTTAACATTCAACAATTAACGAACGGTTCTAGTGCCAGAACAGATGTGCTTTCCTTGCAGGAAATGTGTGCTGAGGGATCTCTCAAACTCCTCTTCCCCACGGGGTCTCGGAGAGGAAGCGCTTTGTGCAGGGAGACGTGGGCAGTCCCGACAAGACCCGTCCTTTCGCAGGACTTTTCATCAGCACCTTCTACCCCCTGAAACTCAGACCTGCTTCCAATAGCCGACCCCTTTCCT
>NW_005241263.1:0-246 GCF_000412655.1 Myotis brandtii
CCATAGACAGAGAGCAGGATTACAGCTGTGGGAGGGGGTTGGGGTTGGGAGAGCTGGGTCAGTGGGGTGGAGGGATTGAGAAAAAAAAAAGGGAAAAAAAGAAAAATCTCATGTACACAGACAACAGTGTGGTGATTGACAGGGGGAGGGTGGTGGAGAGAGATGGAGAGAGTAGAAGGGGGACAAATGGTGATAAATGGAGACGACTTGGGGTGGTGAGCACACAATGTACAGATGATGTGTTGT
>NW_005241264.1:0-246 GCF_000412655.1 Myotis brandtii
GAGCAGCCAAGAGTCACAGGTAGTGATTTTCAGCAGGGCGAAGGGACGGCTGCAAAGTCAACTCCTTACTTCCCTCTCTCAGAAACGTACCCCTGACGCTGATTCACCCTGAAACCAGCATGCACATACTGAAAGTATTCTTCAGTGATTCTAATACATGAGCACCCTTCTGCTCTGCATACTCAGGCTGAGACCTTCACCACCACCTTGCTGGGTACTTAGATCTCACTGCCTCCGCGGTGATTG
>NW_005241265.1:0-246 GCF_000412655.1 Myotis brandtii
TGTTCATGTTTTTTGAAGGTTTCTGGTAGATAACCTTTTTTAAAAAGTAGGCAGTAAGGGTAAGTAGTTAGGAATAATTTTAAAAAGTTATCTGGGGGTCATATTGGCAGAACTGGGTGGGTGATTGGATGGAGACAGTGAGGGAGGAATCTAGAACAGTGTCCAAACTTCTCATTTGGATGGTGATGTCATTATCTGGGGTAGAATACACAGAGGATTCAGGTTGGCGGTGGTGGAGAGTGGGAA
>NW_005241266.1:0-246 GCF_000412655.1 Myotis brandtii
TGTGTGTGTGTGTGTGTGTGTGTTTATGTGTGTGTATCTCACACTCACTATCCATTCATCTATTGATGGACACCCAGCAATTCCAGTCTTGGGTATTTATCTGAAGAAAACAAAAATGCTAATTTGAAAAGATATGTGCACTCCTATTATCATTGCAGCATTATTTACAATAGTCAAAATACAAACAGATTTTTAATTGAGTTTATTGGGGTACAGGTTTCAAGTGTAGAACTCAATAAGACATTA
>NW_005241267.1:0-246 GCF_000412655.1 Myotis brandtii
TGCTAGACTTGGGGTTCTACTATCTGTCTCCATTCCATTCTTATATAATATAATATTTCACAAGTGCTGTCTTGACAGTTATGAACTCATGGCTAAAAACTATCAATTTCCCTCTGTGCAGTTTACTGACCCACCACCCCAACCTTTTGTTTTTAAATCAGAATCCCACCTCTGGGGCCATGCAGCATACACCCAAAACACATTCCCTGATCAACTTCTTAAATCCCAGGGTCAGGTATCAGACAA
>NW_005241268.1:0-246 GCF_000412655.1 Myotis brandtii
GGCTTTCAGCAGTGGAAGGAATTTATATAAACCAAGCCAGGTAACAGACTCCTCATCACCAAATTGCATGACGACACACCTCCTTCTTCTCTCTACACATGCTCTTCTCTGGGGAATTAAGGCCACAACATTTTGATTTAAAACTATTTTTCAGTAATAAACCCTTGCTGCTGAGGATGGTGCCAAGAGTACATGAAATTATATAGTTAATGCAAAAATATATAATTTTCTTCTTTTCAATAACAA
>NW_005241269.1:0-246 GCF_000412655.1 Myotis brandtii
ATTTTACTTTGTTTTTATGCACTTATTTTTCTAAAATCATATAAATATATATGATATGAATATTATGTTTTACATAAATATACCTTATAAGACTTTGCAAATCATTTTAGGAAAAAAGCACAACATACACTGGCTATAAATAAAAAGTCTAGATGATGTTTCATTCAACACTGATGCTGGCCAGGTTTTTCTTGTTTGGTACTTCCTGCATTTTATAAATGACTTGGAATGTGATAGATGATGATG
>NW_005241270.1:0-246 GCF_000412655.1 Myotis brandtii
AAACCACAGCCCGCAGAGGCAGAGCAGGAACCGGACGGCGGTGGCACCGATGCTGGGTGATCAGACAGAGAAGTTCAGTGACTGCGATTAACCCGTGAAGGGCTCTCATGGAAAAGGCAGGCAAAATGCAACAGCAAATGGGTTGTAGAAGCAGAAAGAGGGAATTAGAAATAGCGGTCACAGGACATGCTGGAATAAAAACATCGTCAAGAATGAAGAAAGCCTGTATTCGGCTCACCGACAGAC
>NW_005241271.1:0-246 GCF_000412655.1 Myotis brandtii
TGACACTTGAAAATAGATCAACTTCTCCCATCCAACTGAGCCATCTTTTAAAAATATTTAAAAGCTTTCTTATATTGCCATTGAGCCCCATCCAATCTGCCTGAGTTATGCCACTTTTATAGCATAAACCTTCCTGTTACCACACATTCTTTCACAGGCAATGCAATGAGAACCTCTGTAGTTTTCAGTGTCTTCATGTTCATTATCAGAATTAAGTAAACAGGAATGACTATCCTCATTTTCCAG
>NW_005241272.1:0-246 GCF_000412655.1 Myotis brandtii
GGGGGGGTCATGGGGAGCCCCTCTTTTCTCACTCATTCCTCCACTCTGCCATCCCAGGCCTTCCCCACATCCTTGGCCTCTCCCCAGCTGCTCTGGGTCCATTTCCGTCTGCCTTCCCCACATTAGTGCACCTCTGAGGGGCTCCCAGGGTGGGTTGCGCAGAGCTGGGTCCCCTAGGACTCCCGGTGTCCACAGCCAGCCTTCAGACCACCTCAGGGGCACTGTCCAGGGTTTGCTCCCTGTCTG
>NW_005241273.1:0-246 GCF_000412655.1 Myotis brandtii
CTTGCACAAGGTCTGGGTGTACTCCTGAGCCAGGACCTGGTGCTCTGTAAGGTCCTCATGCCAGGACCTCGTGCTCTGTAAGGTCCTCATGCCAGGACCTCAGTTTTCCACTGAGGGAGCCTTGGCATCTCGTTCACACAGCCACTGGAGCTATTGCACTTCAGAGCAAAGGCTCGGTGGGGCGGGGCTGGGCAGCGGGAAAACCCAGATAACTTCTCACTTTTAATAGAAACATGAATACAGATA
>NW_005241274.1:0-246 GCF_000412655.1 Myotis brandtii
TTTTTATTTAAATAAATATTATCTTCATGATACAGATGAGGACACTGTGGCTTCAGAAGGATATGTAAGTTTCCTGAGAAATTACAGCTCTACCACTTTTGAGATTTATGTCTGTGGGTTGTTTTTAACTATTTTATCCTTCATGCCTAACAAAGCAGACACTCAGTATTTATTGAATAAATGAATAAAATCATTGAAAGGGATGGCAGACTGGGAGGAAGAGAAAGATCCCAGGAGATCCCCAGT
>NW_005241275.1:0-246 GCF_000412655.1 Myotis brandtii
ATGAGTTTATTAGCAGCCATATATCTAAAAATCTATGAGATTATGACCTCTGGATTACACCTAGTCTCATGGGCAATATTATGGTGTCCAGAGATTTGGTCAAACGTAATTCTAGGGGTGGTGTAAAGGTATTTCTAGGTGAGATTAACAACTGAATTAGCAGACTGAGCAAAGTAGCTTGCCCTCCCTAATATGAGTAGATCCCATTCAATCAATGGAAGACAGGCCTAGAATGAAAAGCTTGAG
>NW_005241276.1:0-246 GCF_000412655.1 Myotis brandtii
CCGGATGGACACGTGCAGACTTCCTCTGTGGGTAGAGGCTGAATCTCGTGTTTGTATGATGATGCGTTTTGGCTGAATTAACCCACAGGTCCTGGTGAGACAGCGGTCTCCGTGGGGTGGGCTGTGGGGGCTCAGGGACAGGTTTGGGGAGGACCAAAGTGCTGATAAGGAAGTGGAGGCAGAGCCCACAGCTGTAGTCTGATTCCCAGGATACTGGGAACCACTTACTTTTATCTGCACCTGAAA
>NW_005241277.1:0-246 GCF_000412655.1 Myotis brandtii
TGGCTAGGACTTACAATACTATCTATATATATGAAAGCCTAACATGCAAGGTGTCCCTGCAGGAGTTCAGCCGGGAGGTAGGGGAGTTTGTCACTTGCTATGACGTGGACTGACCACCAGGGGGCGACGTGAACAAAGGAAGGCCCTGACCAGCAGCTGGCAGCCAGGGAAGGGAGGCCCAGCCAGCCCGGGGAAGGAAGGCCCCGATCGGCAGCCAGAAGGCCCCAATCAGCCCTGATCGCCAGC
>NW_005241278.1:0-246 GCF_000412655.1 Myotis brandtii
TATAGGCCTCGCACCTCACAATGCACCCAGCACCGTTTTATGAAAGCCATGGCAAAACCAACACAATGCGTTCCTTTAAGAGCCAGGGATGCAGCCCGAGAGGTCGCGGGATCTCAGCTGGTTGCTGCTGGTGTGATGGTCCCTCCCTCGCTGCCCGAGGGGGTCCAGCAGGCACCGGAGCCCGGCTCCCAGCAATGCCGCTCCTGCCTGCTGGCTCGGGGTTTATGGGACGGGGGCTGCTGGTGC
>NW_005241279.1:0-246 GCF_000412655.1 Myotis brandtii
CATCGTCCCATTTCCCCAAAGCCCAGATGCTTGTGGGGGTGGGGGGCCGGGAGCGGTCTCCACAGACGCTGCTGGCTTGGGCCTGAGCGGCAAAGGGAAGCCCAGGGCACTGGGCAGCACAGACTGACTAGGTCCAGAGGCACATGGACTCCAGCCTCCGACTGCACTCCCCCAGCCCCCACTGCGAACTGTAGAGAACCTTGGCCACGACCACTAGCCCCCTAATGCCTGTACTCCGGTCCCCCT
>NW_005241280.1:0-246 GCF_000412655.1 Myotis brandtii
TTGCTTAACTCATTTCCTAAACTTATTTGATCTTGGAATTTCTTTTCTCAAGAAATACTTACCAAGACAATTTTGAGAATCTTTTCGGGGAGGGTGGGAAATACTGCTTTTGGCAATGAAAGGTATTTGACTAGAGAAATGATGTATTCAACCCTGGGCTTAGAGAAAAATGAACTTCATGGCAGTGTGTAGGTGGAGCCCATAACCACCAATAATTTTCCTTCTTCCTGAGATTCTAATGCTCTC
>NW_005241281.1:0-246 GCF_000412655.1 Myotis brandtii
AAATGCCTGGCGTTCCTTTTCCTTAAAGATTCTGCAGTCTCATTGGGCAGGTAAGAAAAGAACCAAAATATTGAAAGAACAATAATACTTAGCTAGCATGAGACAATATAAGTGCTTCCAGGAAAAGGTAGGGTATAGTTCATGCATAAATAAAAAATACTCACTTAGGCAGCACAGTATAGAAAGATGACTAATTGCCAAACGATTACTATAGACCAGTGGTCGGCAAACTCGTTAGTCAACAGA
>NW_005241282.1:0-246 GCF_000412655.1 Myotis brandtii
TCAACCAATTATAATAAATGTACAAAAATGTTTCCCAGTAACAAAAATGCCAGATGTGGCACCTACTTCATTGTACAGTCTGAACTGTATGATGACACCTTGCACTTGGTAGACCTTCATCAGAGCGTTTGTGTAGTTTGGCTTTGCAAGTTATAGGAAATCAATGAAATAGCATTTTGATATTGAAGTTACTCATAATCTGAGAGAAGTGTTACTGGTTTGTTTCTCTGTTTTTCTAAACAAAAT
>NW_005241283.1:0-246 GCF_000412655.1 Myotis brandtii
AAAAAAATCTTCTTTATCTTAAGACTAATACTTAGTCTCAGGGGACATTTGGAAGAAATGGAAAATATAACAAGCAAAAAGAACCTCAAAACTACCTGTAATCACATCACCCGGCGATAACCACTCCTAACATGTTGGTGTCTAGGCTCCCAGGTTTTTCTTGAGATTATTATTCTATTGTCATTCTATTATTTACCTTTGGCACTAAAATTTTTGTGTTGTAATGTCCCTTCTTAAAAAAAAAAA
>NW_005241284.1:0-246 GCF_000412655.1 Myotis brandtii
GGAGAGCAGCAGGCAGGCACGGAGTAGCAGGGACAGAACATTCCCAGGAGCTATGCACCAGGGACGTGCCTGTAGAGAACGCCCACAGATCAGCGAGGAAAGGATGGACAACCCACGGAAAGATGGGAAAACCTTGAAAAGGCACTCCACAAAGGAGGACAGGCCCGTGGTTGCAGACACCCAGAGGGCACCGCCTTGTTTGTCATCAGGGAAACACCAATTAGAGCCAGAAAGATACCATCCATG